>NW_026973733.1:135000-162500 GCF_035594125.1 Scylla paramamosain
AAATTCTACATTGGACGATTCTGGGCTTGTTCCTCCCTCTCCTCCACCCTCTGACAACTTCATGCCACCTATTAAAATTCTTCGCAATGATGTTTTCCATGCCCTCGCTGGCCTAAACCCTCGGAAGGCTTATGGACCGGATGGGGTCCCTCCTATTGTTCTCCGAAACAATGCCTCCATGCTTGCACCTTGCCTATTCAAATTCTTTCAGCTCTGTCTGTCAACACTACCTTTCCTTCTTGCTGGAAGTTTACTTACATTCAACCTGTTCCTAAAAAGGGTGACCGTTCTAATCCCTCAAACTACCATCCTATTGCTTTAATTTCCTGCCTATCTAAAGTTTTTGAATCTATCTTCAACAGGAAGATTCTTAAACATCTATCACTCCACAACCTTCTATCTGATCGCCAGTATGGGTTCCGTCAAGGCCGCTCTACTGGTGATCTTCTGGCTTTCCTTACTGAGTCTTGGTCATCCTCTTTTAGAGATTTTGGTGAAACTTTTGCTGTTGCCTTGGACATAATTATCAAAAGCTTTTGATAGAGTCTGGCACAAAGCTTTGATTTCCAAACTACCCTCCTACGGTTTCTATCCTTCTCTCTGTTTACTTCATCTCAAGTTTCCTTTTTGACCGTTCTATTGCTGCTGTGGTAGACGGTCACTGTTCTTCTCCTAAATCAATTAACAGTGGTGTTCCTCAGGGTTCTGTCCTGTCACCCACTCTCTTCTTATTATTCATTAATGATCTTCTAAACCAAACTTCTTGTCCTATCCACTCCTACGCTGAAGATACCACCCTGCACTTTTCCACGTCTTTTCATAGACGTCCAACCCTTCAGGAGGTAAACATATCACGCAGGGAAGCCACAGAACGCCTGACTTCTGATCTTTCTAAAATTTCTCATTGGGGCAGAACAAACTTGATATTGTTCAATGCCTCAAAAAATCAATTCCTCCATCTATCAACTCGACACAACCTTCCAGACAACTATCCCCTCTTCTTCAATGACACTCAACTGTCCCCCTCTTCTACATTGAACATCCTCGGTCTGTCCTTTACTTATAATCTGAACTGGAAACTTCACATCTCATCTCTAGCTAAAACAGCTTTTATGAAGTTAGGTGTTCTGAGACGTCTCCGCCAGTTTTTCTCACCCCCCCAGCTGCTAACTCTGTACAAGGGCCTTATCCGTCCATGTATGGAGTATGCTTCACATGTCTGAGGGGGGTTCCACTCATACTGCTTTTCTAGACAGGGTGGAATCAAAAGCTTTTCGTCTCATCAACTCCTCTCCTCTAACTGACTGTCTTCAGCTTCTCTCTCACCGCCGCAATGTTGCATATCTAGCTGTCTTCTACCGCTATTTTCATGCTAACTGCTCTTCTGATCTTGCTAACTGCATGCCTCCCCTCCTTCCGTGGCCTCGCTGCACAAGACTTTCTTCTTTCTCTCACCTCTATTCTGTCCACTTCTCTAACGCAAGAGTTAACTAGTATTCTCAATCATTCATCCCTTTCTCTGGTAAACTCTGGAACTCCCTGCCTGCTTCCGTATTTCCACCTTCCTATGACTTGAATTCCTTCAAGAGGGAGGTTTCAAGACACTTATTCATCATTTTTTGACCACTGCTTTGACCCCTGTATGGGACTGGCATTTCAGTGGGCATTTTTTTTATTACATTTTTGTTGCCCTTGGCCAGTGTCCTTCCTACATAAAAAAAAAAAAAAAAATAGTAGTAGTAGTAGCAGTAGTAGTAGTAGTAGTAGTAGTAGTAGTAATGCTATTTTTCATATATTTAGTAATTTTTTTTTTTCATATTATTATTTATATTTATATTTTTTGTTTTGTTTTGACATTCATACGAATGCTATAAAGGTGAAGCATAGAAATTTATTTGATTGATTAATTAATTTATATATCTATTTATTTTGATTTTTTAAATTAATTAATTTATTTATTTTTATTATTATTATTTTTTTTTTTTATGTCTCTATGATAAGCAAAGCATTATAGAATTTATGAAAGCACATATCCTCTAGAGTCTTGCCCTACAAAAGATTCTGTAAAGTAAAAAATAAAGGGAATAAGTGTCAGTGACGTTTGATGAATAGAGGAAGGCGTGGCAGAAATTACCATAAAACGTATATAAATGAAAATTTATCTTCCTCGTATTTTCCAACTTGCGTTTGCTTCTTGAAAATTTAACTGGGTGGGTCATATAGCAGACATATTGTTCTTTCCTCCATTGTAGTTTGTTTCCAGCAAGCCCCCTAAATAAAGTTTCTGTTTTTTTTTTTTTTTTTTTTTTTTAAAGAAATGAGGAATTACATTCTAACGCTGATCACTGAGCGGAGCGTAGACGAGCTGCTATCCTCAAGGACGTTACCTCTCTCTCTCTCTCTCTCTCTCTCTAAATAAGACTTTAAATAAAAAGAATATATATATATATATATATATATATATATATATATATATATATATATATATATATATATATATATATATATATATATATATATATATATATATATATATATATATATATATATATATATATATATATATATATATATATATATATATATATATATATATTAAAAGACAATGAATATCCTCTGGGGAAGGGGTGACAATCCTTATTTAACCCTTAATTTCAGTTGAATTTTGACAAGTCTACGTTAAAATGTTTCCATTTTTCTGCAGTGATAAAGAAACGTAGAGGGGTAGCTAATATATTTAATTGTTAATTGTATCTTTTTTTCTTTCTTTTTTTCATTTATTCTTTTATTAATTTTTCTTTTCATTGCTTAATTATGCATTATGCCGACACTGCAGGTTACAATTGCAGATATTGCAAGTATTTTTGACACAATACAAGTACATCCAGCTAAACTATTGCTACAGTATAGAGAGAGTATTTCGATTACATACCTTATTCTTCATCTTCTTTTCTTCTTTTTTTTTTTTAATAAATATAATAATAAATAAATAAGTAAATAGGTATTGTCAAATGAAATCGTCGAGATTACGCAGGGGTTTCGGGCAATACTTGGATGGGTGACTACACAAGCCTCATCTGTCTGAAAAAAAATAAATAAATAAAAAAAATAAGAATAAGAATAGGGAGAATGAACGAAAATTTTAAGTAATAAAGATAACAGTAAGAATTATTATAACAAGAATAAGAAAAATTACAATAAAGGAATATAAAAAAAAAGAAAGAAAGCATCCCATGTCTTTCTTCCTAATTGTCATAGAAGGGTGAATTCTTTTGTATATTTTCCAACATTTCCAATACAACGATATGAATGGGGGAAGAAAGAATAAGAATAATAGAAAGAAGGCCTCCCAACACCTAGTTCTCCGGTCTTGGCCAATTAGCTAACGGCGGGATCAGCGCAGTTAAGCAGGGGGTCCGGGAAGAACTTGGATGGGTGACCACAAAAGCCTCATCTCTCTGAGAATAGAAAAAAATAGCAATAAGAATGAGGAGAATGAACGAAAAACGAAAATAATAAAATAACAATAACAACTATAATAAAAAAAAGAAGATTAAGAATAAAAAGAACAAAAATAAGGGAAAAAAGTAATAATATATCTCTCTTGCTAATTGTCGTAGAATTATGAATGAAGGGTTAATTTTAGTGCATATTTTCCAACATTTTCAGCACAACAATGCAACAACAATACAGGAAAGAATAAGAATAAGAGAAATAAGCCCTCCCAACACCTTGTTCTCCGCTCTTGACCAATCAGCTGACGGCGGGATCAGCAAGGTTAAGCAGGGGGTCCGGGCAGAACTTGGATGGGTGACCGCACAAGCCTCATCTCTCTAAAAGTAGGATAAATAAGAATAAGATAAGGAAGAATAATAAAAAAAAATGAAAATAATAAAGATAACAATATTAATTATGACAAGAATAAGAAAAAAATAGAATAAAAAGAATGAAAAAAATAAGAATATCACAACTTTCTTGCTAATTGTCTTAGAATTTTAAATGACATGTCAGTTCTGCTGTATATTTTCCAAGATTTGTTATGAATGAGGGAAGAAAGAATAAGAATAAGAATAAGAATAAGAACAAAATGAATTAGACTAACAATAATGATCACATCTTTCATGCGGTGACTGCGTGGGCGATGAGCCTCACTGGACGTTTCTGACCAATCACAAGGCAGGGTTGGAGTCGTCGGGCCCACCCGATTCATATATAAAGGGATTTTGTGGGAAGCGCGGGCAGACTCAGCTGAGTGTTCGTTGTGAGTTGTTGTTACCACAACTATGGCACGTACCAAGCAAACGGCTCGCAAGTCCACTGGTGGCAAGGCGCCCCGCAAGCAGCTTGCTACAAAGGCAGCTCGCAAGTCTGCTCCAGCCACTGGAGGTGTCAAGAAACCCCACCGTTACAGGCCTGGAACCGTTGCTCTCCGTGAGATCCGCCGTTATCAGAAGAGCACTGAGCTGCTTATCAGGAAACTGCCTTTCCAGCGCCTGGTGCGTGAAATTGCTCAGGATTTCAAGACTGACCTCCGCTTCCAGTCCTCTGCTGTCATGGCTCTCCAGGAAGCTTCCGAGGCTTACCTCGTGGGTCTGTTTGAGGATACCAACCTGTGCGCCATCCATGCCAAGCGCGTGACTATCATGCCAAAGGACATCCAACTGGCTCGTCGCATCCGTGGCGAGCGTGCCTAAGAAGTCATCCACGAATGATCTTCATAACAGCAATATCTAGGCCCTTTTTAGGGCCAAACATCTCTTTCATTAAAGAATTTTCATAGACAATCTGTTTGGTTTTGTGGAAGAAAATATTTATTTTCCATCTTTCAGTATCAGGTATCGACTTTCAACTCAATATCCTTCCCCCCTTTTTTTTTTTTTATATTATTATTATTATTCCCTCTTCCATGGCCATATCTCTTTCACTTGGGAGAATTTTTATCTTTCTTTATCTCTATTTTTTTTTTATCTTTTCTTTATCTCCACAGAATAATAATCACGATAATAATAAGCATAATAATAATAATAATAATAATAATAATAATAATAATAATAATAATAATAATAATAATGATACAATAATTATTATAATAATAATCATAATAAAAACAACAATATTAATATTATTAATAATGATAATAATAATAATAATAATAATAATAATAATAATAATAATAATAATAATAAAAATAATAATAATAATAATATTAATAATAATAACAATAATTATAATAATAATGCATTTGTCTATATCGTATCTTTTTTCCTTTTCAAGTGTGGCTCCAATGGAGCCGGGTATTATTTTATACTGGCAGCAGTATACTGGCCGCCTGTTTACTTGGAGGAGGTATACTTGGTAACAGCCTTGGTGCCTTCAGAAACAGCGTGTTTTGCCAGTTCACCAGGCAGAAGAAGACGGACAGCGGTCTGGATTTCCCGGCTGGTGATGGTGGAGCGCTTGTTATAGTGTGCCAGGCGGGATGCCTCGGCAGCGATGCGCTCGAAAATGTCATTCACGAACGAGTTCATGATTGACATGGCCTTGGAGGACACGCCAGTGTCTGGGTGGACTTGCTTGAGCACCTTGTAGATGTAGATGGAGTAGCTCTCCTTCCTCCTGCGCTTCTTCTTCTTGTCGCCCTTGGCAATGGCCTTCTGTGCCTTGCCAGCTTTCTTGGCAGCCTTTCCTGATGCTTTGGGAGGCATAGTGTCGCCGTACTGCTGTGAGAACGAGTGTGCGTTTTCTCAGTTGAAAAGTGGTATATATATTAGCGTGCCTACTCAGGATCAGGAGTCGCCACCTCAGCGAGCGTCCTGATTGGTCCAGACGCGCTCTGGGCCGATCTGATCTCGCGTATATATAGCCGTTTTTCCCAAAATTCACTACTTGCTCGCAGAGCTACCGACGAGGTTAGAGTACTCGCGCTCCTCATTTATCACCAACAACAACAACTACTACTACTACTACTACTACCACAACATCCATTATCATGTCTGGACGCGGCAAGGGAGGAAAGGTGAAGGGA
The DNA here is from genome assembly GCF_035594125.1 of Scylla paramamosain. Taxonomy (NCBI): domain Eukaryota; kingdom Metazoa; phylum Arthropoda; class Malacostraca; order Decapoda; family Portunidae; genus Scylla; species Scylla paramamosain. The sequence continues at coordinate 141,026 of NW_026973733.1, forward strand.
AAGTCAAAGTCCCGTTCCAGTCGTGCTGGACTCCAGTTCCCGGTCGGCAGGATTCATCGCCTTCTAAGGAAAGGCAACTACGCCGAGCGCGTGGGTGCTGGTGCCCCCGTGTACCTTGCGGCAGTTATGGAGTACCTGGCTGCTGAAGTCCTTGAGCTTGCCGGCAATGCCGCCCGTGACAACAAGAAGACTCGCATCATCCCACGTCACCTGCAGCTGGCCATCCGCAACGACGAGGAACTTAACAAGCTCCTCTCCGGAGTCACCATTGCACAGGGTGGCGTGCTGCCCAACATTCAGGCCGTGCTCCTTCCCAAGAAGACTGAGAAGAAGTAAATAAAGGGCCTCCCTCCCCTTCAGCCAATATCACCATCAATCCGGCTCCTCTTCGGAGCCACACGTTCAAACATCTAGAGAGTTGTGTAGACTATACTGGTATATCAATAATAAGCAAGTAGTGTATTTATTTTCGAGTTAGTTATTTGTTATTATTATTATTATTATTTAGTCAGGCACGCAAGTGACCGAGAATAAATATGTATACTATATTTCTACTAATGTACCTGCTGTGTGTCACAGTGGAGAGTTGATTAGATGTGTTGCCTATTGTGATATGTTGAGCGTCTTTTTCATCTCAATGTATATTTTGTTTTATGAGAAACTGAGAACGATGAGGGGCGTGATCATTGAAATAAGTCAATGATAATAATAATAATAATAATAATAATAATAATAATAATAATAATAATAATAATGATAATAATAATAATAATAATAATAATAATAATAATGATAATAATAATAATACTTGGAGAAGACCTGATGAAGTGAGAAAGATGGTTATAATTAATAATGGTTTCTTTTCTTAGCTCAGATAGTGATAGTGAACATGGTTATGAGAAAGTAGTAGTAATAATAGTAGTCTATGGTCCTTCTTTCTTTTCATGTTTGTGGACCTTAAAAAGGTCCGGGAGATGATGTTATTCAATGATGATAATGCAAGCTGAATAGCTGGCACCATCTCAATAATGGAGCGATTTAACCACCAAATCCGTACAGGGTACGGCCCTGACGCTTGAGGGCGTAGACAACGTCCATGGCAGTAACGGTCTTACGCTTGGCGTGCTCGGTATAGGTGACAGCATCCCTGATAACGTTCTCAAGGAACACCTTGAGCACCCCACGAGTCTCCTCGTAGATGAGACCAGAGATGCGCTTGACGCCACCTCGGCGAGCTAGACGACGGATAGCAGGCTTGGTGATTCCCTGGATGTTATCACGCAGAACCTTACGGTGACGCTTGGCGCCTCCCTTTCCAAGACCCTTGCCTCCCTTGCCGCGGCCAGTCATGGTGATGAGAGCTGCTAGTACGACGTCCGAACGGTCTAACAGGAAGCTCACGAATGTGCCTCAAAATAACATAACATAACATAACAAAGAGAGAAAAGATGGGGAGGGGGAAGTGGGGATAGTGGGAAGAATAGGGGGGTGATAAGAAGGGAATTGTAGTAGGAGAAATAGTCACTGGGGCTTAACCCAGGCGCAATTTCAATGAGGAAGGACATCTTTTTTTTTTTTTTTTTTTTTTTTTTTTTTTTTACGTGTTATATTCATGCTAAGATGGCAAGGGGGACAAGGTCTTTATCGGGGAAAGCAGGAGAGTCCGCCACCAACCGAGCAGGCCAAGCCCAACACAGCCACAGCCACGAACGCCGCCCACGCACCCAAAACCCCGGGCCAAACCACGCACAAGTTAGGGGCCAGACTATCCAGAGCCTGCACCATCAGGATGTGAAAGAGGAGTGAAGGACAGTCAGAGTAGAAAGGGTTTTTTTTTTTTTGCTTTTTATTGGTTCAAAGAAGGACAGAGGAAGAAGTACATCCGTATAGCGGAGGGACCTACAGTTTTACGTGGGTTCCGAACCACGGATAGTAGTAGAGTGATTTGGTGATGGCAGGGATATTTAATGTATGATGTAATGTGGTGGGTGAAAAAGCGGTGTCGGTCCTTTCTGCTCTTGTCCTGTGACTCTTCCTGCAAAAAGGCCAACCTGCTAAAGAAAAGAGAAGTATAAAAAATGTTGTGGTGTTATGTGCATGGGGAGGGTGAGGATGGTTTGTGATAATGATTGACATGATGGTAGGATGTGCAATGACAGAGGCTCGAAAAGGCTCCCTCACCGCAACGAGGGGTCAAATCTAATACCATCTGCTTGCACGCGGTAAGTCGCTGGTGGCGGGGGGTGAATGGGGATTCCTGCATGGATGCTTCCAGGGCCCCGCCCCACCATCTCTTGACTACCTTCCTGCCCAGCCCTTGCCGCACCCAACTACCTCTGTGTGGGGGGTGAAGTGGCTTCCACTGAATGGTGTGGTTACCGTCCCCATCATCAGTACTGGCCGCTCCTTAACTACCTCGGGGGGTACCGCTACCGGAACGTCATGCCGACGTCCGGGGGCCCCATTGCCGTGACGTCAGTGGGAGGAGTGCGGTTCGTGCTATCCCCGTCTCTCTGGAAGTGGTCCGGTGCCCCCTTGAAACCTAGGCTGCGAGGCAAGAAAATAATGTATAAAAAACAAAAATATGAATACAAAGCCATAAGACAAAAAATATGAAAAAACCACTAGGTGTTGCCACACGACCCCACTCCCTCGGTCAGAGGCATGGTATGTTAATGGCGGTGATTTTTTGTCGCGTCCCTTTCCCAAGAGCGGTCCGGTGCCACCTTAAAACCTAGGCTGCGAGACAGAAAAATAATGCACAAAAACAAAAATATGAATACAAAACCATAAGACAAAAAATATGAAAAAACCACTAGGTGTTGGCACGCGGGACCGCCCACGTGAACGAGAGAACGACGATGATGCCACTCAGACACCATGAGTGGTACAGAGAAAGGAGATAGTGAAGGGAAGAAAGGAGGAGTCCATTATTAGAAAACAGGTTCAGGAGGCACAGTGGGAGGATCAAGGAGATTGCAGTGCGGCAGGTGACGGAAAGGTGGGGGGAGGTTGGTAATGAAATTGTATGTGATTGTGTGTCTGTCGGAGAAGGAGCTTAGTTGTTTTTCGATTCTATTGTGGAGTGTTATGTTAAGGGGGGGGATGTTGGACTCCTGGTGAATGGAGAGAGAGGTTTGGAAGTCGAACCATTTCGTCCCAAGAGCGAAACGAATTGCTCGGTTTTGAACTTTTTGAAGTTTAGAGAGGTTGGAGGGAGCAGAGAGAGAGAGGGCAAGAGGGCAGTAGGTTAAGAGAGGGAGAATGAAAGCTTTGTAGAGGTGAAGTTTTGTTTTTGTGCTGCTGTCGCGAAATCTTTCCAGGTTGCTCAGGGCCTTGGCGGCTATGGTTGCTTTTTGTTTTATATGTATATTGAAGTTGAGGTGCTTATCTATGGTGAGGCCAAGCACTTTGTTGTTGTTACTGATGGGGATTGGGGTGGGGATTGGAGTAATTCTGTTTAGTGAGATTTGGCGGGGCTGACTTCTTTTAATGTTGAAATAAGTGACTTTTGATTTTTCGGGATGGGAGAGAATTCGCCATTTCATCTCCCACAGGCTAGTCGCCATCAGTTCCCATTGAATTTTGTCGGTTAGGAGATCTAACGACCTGGCACGGGCCAATTGCGTTACATCGTCCGCGTATTGAATAGTTAGTGAGTCATTGTGGGCTGGGAGGGGTAGGTCAGCTGTGTACATGTTAAAAAGGGTGGGGGAGAGTACGGAGCCTTGTGGGACTCCAGCCTGAGGGGTGAAAAATGGCGAAAAGTTGCCCTGGTGGCGGATTCTTGTCTGTCTCTCATCCAGAAAACTACACAAGATGCGTTGTGTTAGAAAAGGGAGATTGAAGTTATTACAAATTTTGTATTTCAAACCGGTGTGCCAAACGGTGTCAAAAGCTTTCTTGACATCTTTTGTCACGAGTGCTGTCTTGTAATATGGCTTGTTGAAATTTAGGTAGGCTACTATGCTGTTAAGGGCGTCCTCAGTTGAGGCGTTCCTCCGGAAACCGAACTGCTGTGGTGCCAGCAATCCGTTACATTCGAGGAACGCTCTCAATCTTAAGTTGATTAGACGTTCAAAAGTTTTTCCAAGAATTTCAAGGAGGCTTATGGGGCGATAGTTTTCTGGTAAGTGAGAGTTTTTTCCGGGCTTGGCAATAAGGGTGATGTTTGAAATTTTGAAAGCCTTTGGGAAGTATCCAGAGGCGAGGCAAGCATTGAAAATTTTTGTCAGGCTGGATATGATTTCTGGAGGAAGGCTCCGCACCATCGGCCATGTGACTCCTGAGGGGCCGGGGGCTCGCCGCGGAGTATGTCTGAGCAACCTGGTGACATCCTCCTCCTCAATGGGTGTGGTGAGAGGGTGTTGGGGATCTAGGTGTGTTAAGTGTATAATGTTATGTGGTAGCGTGTTTGCTATGTTTCGGCGCACAAGATCGGTGATGTGGTGTATGTGGGCAATACTGGGCTCATGGGGAGGGAAAGGGTGTGGTTGGAAGGTGTTGCACCAGTGTGTCTGGAAGGTGTTGGTGACCTGGTCTGGGTTGGTGACTCGATCACCGTTCACTAGGAGGTACTCGAATCTTTCCCGGTGGCATCCCTTCAGCTTGTGCACCATGTGCCAGAACTGAGTAGGATTTTTGCAGCGAGCTCCGTCCATAAGGGAGACTAGGTTCCTCCAGTGAGCGCTGTGGTCATCCTGTAGGCTATTTAGTATGTGTGTGCGAAGGGTGCAGAGGTCTCTGTAGATGGGTATGTGGTTGTGCATGTTTTGTAAAAAGCGTGTTCTGTAGCACACTAGTAGTCGTTGTGTTTTTATGGAGGGTCTGAAGTCTATGTGAATTTTGTGTTGTTTCTTTGGTGTGTGTCTGTTGGCTGATGTCAGGATGTCACTATGTAGTGTCTCTAGGGCACTGTCTATTATTGTATAGGGTTGGCCTTCGAGCTGTGGTGGTTGGTGTAGGTCTGAAAGAGTTTTCCTGAATCCCTCCCAGTCGGCGGAGCGGTAGTCGGGGACAGGTGGGGATGGGATAGATATGGGGTTTGAGGATATTTTTAGAATTAGGGGGACGTGGTCTGAACCACAGATGGGTCCGTAGGAGATGTGGTGATGGAAAGGTAGGGATTGCCGGTTGGAGAGGATGAGATCCGGCCTGCCATTCCCATTGTGGGTATAGCAGGTAGGAAAGTCAGGGCCAAGGAAACGGAGGCGTTTCAGTTGTGTAAGTTGTAGAAGTTGGTGTCCATGTTGGTTGTTCTTGGTGTGTCTAAATGCTGTGTGACTGGCATTGAGGTCTGCCAGTATATAGGCTGGTATGTTTGTGTGATTGAAGAGATTGTTGAGACTGGTGAGAGGGAGCCCTGTATCCGGTCTGCTGTATGTGGTGGCAATAAGAAATATCCCGTGTTGTGTTTCGATCCTGGTGGCCAGGAAGTGTGCTGAAGGCCAGTCGGTTATGTGGATGTGTTTGATGGTGCATTTGACCATGACAGCTACGCCATCATGACGTGTACCTGTAGTGTAACGTGTGTTATATCCATATAGCTTAATTGGTTTTGTTGGTGAACCTGTGTGGTTCAGGAGGACGATGTCTGGGTCGGTTGATCGAATAGCTTCTGAAATAAGGTGCCGGTTATTCCAGTAGCCGCGACAATTTAGTTGCATGATCGTAATCATGTTTTCTTAACTCTCGATGTGGTTCGTGTGGGTCTAGGGGAGGTGGGTTGTGTACCCGGAATGTGTCTTTTATGTGCGGTGTTACTGGCTTGTGTTGGTGTGTTTTCGTTCGTTTTTGTGGTGGAGGTAGTGGTAGGAGTGGGGCTGTGGGGTTGCGTTTTCCCAGAAACTGTGTCCTCACCGGTAGCTAGGTTCCCGGTTGGAAGGAGGCTGGATTGTTCGGTGGAGGAGGAGTTTGGTTCCTGATTAGGGACTGTAGGAGCTTCTGTTTGTTCAGCAAGGTGGTGTTGTTGGTTTGTTTGTGTAGGGGCTTCTGTTTGTTCCACAAGCTTTTGTTGGTAGTGTTGTTGATTTGTTTGTGTGAAATTTGGTGGGAGTTTTATTGTTGGACAACCATTGTACTCCAGCAGTGAGTTCATGGTTTCTGCTTGTTTTCTCAGGTCACCGAAGGAGGTTTGTATGGAATATTTGATTATAATTTCGGCTAGTAGCAGTTTTTCCATGTTTGTGTTAGAAATTGTGTTCATGTGTGTTGGGGTGGCAGGTGTGGCTGCTTGAGCGTAGGAGTTGTTTGGCTGTGAAGAGGTTGTTGGTGTTGCTGTTATGGAGTTTTGTTGTTGCTGCTGGGTGCGTTTAACTGGGCATTTGAACGAGACAGCAACGTGTTCGCCGTCACAGTTAGCGCATTTTAATGTGGTTGATTGGCAGTTTCTATAATCGTGGCCCTTAGCTGCACACTTAGAGCACACTTGTTCTTTCTCCTTACATTGGTTTGTTCTATGACTGAATTTATAACACTTATAACATTGATTTACCGGACGGTATTCCTCAATGCTGACGTTGTAAGAGGGTATTATTTGGGAAAAGAGTTTGATTCCTTTCTTCTGCGCCTGTTCTGCCTGCTGTCTCGATCGTAGCTTTAGTTTGATCATGTGTACTTTTTGTATGAGTTTTATGTCGTCGATCTGGATTCCGTTTTTTTCTTCGATCTCCTCTCGGAGATCCTCGCTGGTTTTTTTCAGTATATAATCGTCGACTCGACGGGCAAGGATTGTTCGAGCGGCGATTTGCTCCGGAGACTCTACGAGCTCGAAGCCTAGAAGTTTTAAATTTTCGGTTGCCTGTTCTGTGGTGTGTTTTTCACGGTCCGCCTCGCTAGCTAAGCCAACGATGATATACGGGCCAGATCGGAAACATTTTGTATGGGGTACCTGTGTTCTGGTAAAGAACGAATTGCTGATGTCGGCAGGAATGCTTGCAGTCTTTATCCGGTACCTTATAGTCCGATCAGGGGGGCGTGGAGCGGCCATCTTATCATAGGGCCGGGCCCTATGATACTGCAGCCTTGTGGAAGAATCTGTGGTGAAAAAGTGTTTTTAAAAGTAAGTGGCGCTACAGCCTTGTGGCGCTACAGCCTTTTGGGTGCTACAACCACGAGTGGCCTATAAACAACCTGTTGTTGTTTCCTATCGCCCTAGAACCTATATCCCGAGGGGGATCCTAGCTGGAGGGAAGAAACCCTGAATATCTAGCCCTGAGGTAGGGCTTGTACGCTACCGAGGTGTCTCTGGGCTGCTCTAGCCAACACTAGAGGCCCCGGTGGCTAAAGAGCGCGGAGCGGGCTTGCCTAAGGCCCGATCCTGACTCTGTCGCCGGTACGAAGAAAAGAAAGGTGGAGTAGGAGGAACAGTTGGCAAAAGTCACTTATACCAATGAGTTACTGCGATCTTCCAGCGATATCCCTTAGGTGAAGCTCTCTCCACAGGGAACGTAGGGAAGACCGCGGCTCCTCGAAGTGACTGCCGGGTTGTCTATCGGTATTCTTTTTTGTTAGTAGGCCAAAGCCTTTTTCTTTGTAGAGTCGTTGGGAGCGAAGATGCTCCTTTTTCGGCAGCTCGTGGGCGAGTGTGTGCGCCTTGCCACCTGCAGGTCTTTTAAAAGACGCAGGAGTGAGAGCGGGAGCGGTGCTGGGTGACTATTGGTTCTTTCCGGACCCGGTAGGCGGAGCTTGTGACTCGGCGGCTCGGTGTAGGGCGGACCTTCTTCCTTCGGAGCTGGCTGCTGGTTGGCTGGCTGCGGCTGGGAGGTAGGAGCTGGGAGAACCTTCTGCTACCAGGGCTTGAGGAAGTGTGCCTCAAAATAATAACATAACATAACATAACAAAGAGAGAAAAGATGGGGAGGGAGAAGTGGGGATAGTGGGAAGAAAAGGGGGGTGATAAGAAGGGAATTGTAGTAGGAGAAATAGTCACTGGGGCTTGACCCAGGCGCAATTTGAATTAGGAGGGACATCTTTTTTTTATGTTTTTTATTTATTTATTTTTTTTTTTTAACGTGTTATATTCATTCTAAGATGGCCAGGAAGACAAGGGCTTTATCGGGGAAAGCAGGAGAGTCCTCCACCAACCGAGCAAGCTAATATATTTAATTGTTAATTGTATCTTTTTTTCTTTCTTTTTTTCATTTATTCTTTTATTAATTTTTCTTTTCATTGCTTAATTATGCATTATGCCGACACTGCAGGTTACAATTGCAGATATTGCAAGTATTTTTGACACAATACAAGTACATCCAGCTAAACTATTGCTACAGTATAGAGAGAGTATTTCGATTACATACCTTATTCTTCATCTTCTTTTCTTCTTTTTTTTTTTTAATAAATATAATAATAAATAAATAAGTAAATAGGTATTGTCAAATGAAATCGTCGAGATTACGCAGGGGTTTCGGGCAATACTTGGATGGGTGACTACACAAGCCTCATCTGTCTGAAAAAAAATAAATAAATAAAAAAAATAAGAATAAGAATAGGGAGAATGAACGAAAATTTTAAGTAATAAAGATAACAGTAAGAATTATTATAACAAGAATAAGAAAAATTACAATAAAGGAATATAAAAAAAAAGAAAGAAAGCATCCCATGTCTTTCTTCCTAATTGTCATAGAAGGGTGAATTCTTTTGTATATTTTCCAACATTTCCAATACAACGATATGAATGGGGGAAGAAAGAATAAGAATAATAGAAAGAAGGCCTCCCAACACCTAGTTCTCCGGTCTTGGCCAATTAGCTAACGGCGGGATCAGCGCAGTTAAGCAGGGGGTCCGGGAAGAACTTGGATGGGTGACCACAAAAGCCTCATCTCTCTGAGAATAGAAAAAAATAGCAATAAGAATGAGGAGAATGAACGAAAAACGAAAATAATAAAATAACAATAACAACTATAATAAAAAAAAGAAGATTAAGAATAAAAAGAACAAAAATAAGGGAAAAAAGTAATAATATATCTCTCTTGCTAATTGTCGTAGAATTATGAATGAAGGGTTAATTTTAGTGCATATTTTCCAACATTTTCAGCACAACAATGCAACAACAATACAGGAAAGAATAAGAATAAGAGAAATAAGCCCTCCCAACACCTTGTTCTCCGCTCTTGACCAATCAGCTGACGGCGGGATCAGCAAGGTTAAGCAGGGGGTCCGGGCAGAACTTGGATGGGTGACCGCACAAGCCTCATCTCTCTAAAAGTAGGATAAATAAGAATAAGATAAGGAAGAATAATAAAAAAAAATGAAAATAATAAAGATAACAATATTAATTATGACAAGAATAAGAAAAAAATAGAATAAAAAGAATGAAAAAAATAAGAATATCACAACTTTCTTGCTAATTGTCTTAGAATTTTAAATGACATGTCAGTTCTGCTGTATATTTTCCAAGATTTGTTATGAATGAGGGAAGAAAGAATAAGAATAAGAATAAGAATAAGAACAAAATGAATTAGACTAACAATAATGATCACATCTTTCATGCGGTGACTGCGTGGGCGATGAGCCTCACTGGACGTTTCTGACCAATCACAAGGCAGGGTTGGAGTCGTCGGGCCCACCCGATTCATATATAAAGGGATTTTGTGGGAAGCGCGGGCAGACTCAGCTGAGTGTTCGTTGTGAGTTGTTGTTACCACAACTATGGCACGTACCAAGCAAACGGCTCGCAAGTCCACTGGTGGCAAGGCGCCCCGCAAGCAGCTTGCTACAAAGGCAGCTCGCAAGTCTGCTCCAGCCACTGGAGGTGTCAAGAAACCCCACCGTTACAGGCCTGGAACCGTTGCTCTCCGTGAGATCCGCCGTTATCAGAAGAGCACTGAGCTGCTTATCAGGAAACTGCCTTTCCAGCGCCTGGTGCGTGAAATTGCTCAGGATTTCAAGACTGACCTCCGCTTCCAGTCCTCTGCTGTCATGGCTCTCCAGGAAGCTTCCGAGGCTTACCTCGTGGGTCTGTTTGAGGATACCAACCTGTGCGCCATCCATGCCAAGCGCGTGACTATCATGCCAAAGGACATCCAACTGGCTCGTCGCATCCGTGGCGAGCGTGCCTAAGAAGTCATCCACGAATGATCTTCATAACAGCAATATCTAGGCCCTTTTTAGGGCCAAACATCTCTTTCATTAAAGAATTTTCATAGACAATCTGTTTGGTTTTGTGGAAGAAAATATTTATTTTCCATCTTTCAGTATCAGGTATCGACTTTCAACTCAATATCCTTCCCCCCTTTTTTTTTTTTTATATTATTATTATTATTCCCTCTTCCATGGCCATATCTCTTTCACTTGGGAGAATTTTTATCTTTCTTTATCTCTATTTTTTTTTTATCTTTTCTTTATCTCCACAGAATAATAATCACGATAATAATAAGCATAATAATAATAATAATAATAATAATAATAATAATAATAATAATAATAATAATAATGATACAATAATTATTATAATAATAATCATAATAAAAACAACAATATTAATATTATTAATAATGATAATAATAATAATAATAATAATAATAATAATAATAATAATAATAATAATAAAAATAATAATAATAATAATATTAATAATAATAACAATAATTATAATAATAATGCATTTGTCTATATCGTATCTTTTTTCCTTTTCAAGTGTGGCTCCAATGGAGCCGGGTATTATTTTATACTGGCAGCAGTATACTGGCCGCCTGTTTACTTGGAGGAGGTATACTTGGTAACAGCCTTGGTGCCTTCAGAAACAGCGTGTTTTGCCAGTTCACCAGGCAGAAGAAGACGGACAGCGGTCTGGATTTCCCGGCTGGTGATGGTGGAGCGCTTGTTATAGTGTGCCAGGCGGGATGCCTCGGCAGCGATGCGCTCGAAAATGTCATTCACGAACGAGTTCATGATTGACATGGCCTTGGAGGACACGCCAGTGTCTGGGTGGACTTGCTTGAGCACCTTGTAGATGTAGATGGAGTAGCTCTCCTTCCTCCTGCGCTTCTTCTTCTTGTCGCCCTTGGCAATGGCCTTCTGTGCCTTGCCAGCTTTCTTGGCAGCCTTTCCTGATGCTTTGGGAGGCATAGTGTCGCCGTACTGCTGTGAGAACGAGTGTGCGTTTTCTCAGTTGAAAAGTGGTATATATATTAGCGTGCCTACTCAGGATCAGGAGTCGCCACCTCAGCGAGCGTCCTGATTGGTCCAGACGCGCTCTGGGCCGATCTGATCTCGCGTATATATAGCCGTTTTTCCCAAAATTCACTACTTGCTCGCAGAGCTACCGACGAGGTTAGAGTACTCGCGCTCCTCATTTATCACCAACAACAACAACTACTACTACTACTACTACTACCACAACATCCATTATCATGTCTGGACGCGGCAAGGGAGGAAAGGTGAAGGGAAAGTCAAAGTCCCGTTCCAGTCGTGCTGGACTCCAGTTCCCGGTCGGCAGGATTCATCGCCTTCTAAGGAAAGGCAACTACGCCGAGCGCGTGGGTGCTGGTGCCCCCGTGTACCTTGCGGCAGTTATGGAGTACCTGGCTGCTGAAGTCCTTGAGCTTGCCGGCAATGCCGCCCGTGACAACAAGAAGACTCGCATCATCCCACGTCACCTGCAGCTGGCCATCCGCAACGACGAGGAACTTAACAAGCTCCTCTCCGGAGTCACCATTGCACAGGGTGGCGTGCTGCCCAACATTCAGGCCGTGCTCCTTCCCAAGAAGACTGAGAAGAAGTAAATAAAGGGCCTCCCTCCCCTTCAGCCAATATCACCATCAATCCGGCTCCTCTTCGGAGCCACACGTTCAAACATCTAGAGAGTTGTGTAGACTATACTGGTATATCAATAATAAGCAAGTAGTGTATTTATTTTCGAGTTAGTTATTTGTTATTATTATTATTATTATTTAGTCAGGCACGCAAGTGACCGAGAATAAATATGTATACTATATTTCTACTAATGTACCTGCTGTGTGTCACAGTGGAGAGTTGATTAGATGTGTTGCCTATTGTGATATGTTGAGCGTCTTTTTCATCTCAATGTATATTTTGTTTTATGAGAAACTGAGAACGATGAGGGGCGTGATCATTGAAATAAGTCAATGATAATAATAATAATAATAATAATAATAATAATAATAATAATAATAATAATAATGATAATAATAATAATAATAATAATAATAATAATAATGATAATAATAATAATACTTGGAGAAGACCTGATGAAGTGAGAAAGATGGTTATAATTAATAATGGTTTCTTTTCTTAGCTCAGATAGTGATAGTGAACATGGTTATGAGAAAGTAGTAGTAATAATAGTAGTCTATGGTCCTTCTTTCTTTTCATGTTTGTGGACCTTAAAAAGGTCCGGGAGATGATGTTATTCAATGATGATAATGCAAGCTGAATAGCTGGCACCATCTCAATAATGGAGCGATTTAACCACCAAATCCGTACAGGGTACGGCCCTGACGCTTGAGGGCGTAGACAACGTCCATGGCAGTAACGGTCTTACGCTTGGCGTGCTCGGTATAGGTGACAGCATCCCTGATAACGTTCTCAAGGAACACCTTGAGCACCCCACGAGTCTCCTCGTAGATGAGACCAGAGATGCGCTTGACGCCACCTCGGCGAGCTAGACGACGGATAGCAGGCTTGGTGATTCCCTGGATGTTATCACGCAGAACCTTACGGTGACGCTTGGCGCCTCCCTTTCCAAGACCCTTGCCTCCCTTGCCGCGGCCAGTCATGGTGATGAGAGCTGCTAGTACGACGTCCGAACGGTCTAACAGGAAGCTCACGAATGTGCCTCAAAATAACATAACATAACATAACAAAGAGAGAAAAGATGGGGAGGGGGAAGTGGGGATAGTGGGAAGAATAGGGGGGTGATAAGAAGGGAATTGTAGTAGGAGAAATAGTCACTGGGGCTTAACCCAGGCGCAATTTCAATGAGGAAGGACATCTTTTTTTTTTTTTTTTTTTTTTTTTTTTTTTTTACGTATTATATTCATGCTAAGATGGCAAGGGGGACAAGGTCTTTATCGGGGAAAGCAGGAGAGTCCGCCACCAACCGAGCAGGCCAAGCCCAACACAGCCACAGCCACGAACGCCGCCCACGCACCCAAAACCCCGGGCCAAACCACGCACAAGTTAGGGGCCAGACTATCCAGAGCCTGCACCATCAGGATGTGAAAGAGGAGTGAAGGACAGTCAGAGTAGAAAGGGTTTTTTTTTTTTTGCTTTTTATTGGTTCAAAGAAGGACAGAGGAAGAAGTACATCCGTATAGCGGAGGGACCTACAGTTTTACGTGGGTTCCGAACCACGGATAGTAGTAGAGTGATTTGGTGATGGCAGGGATATTTAATGTATGATGTAATGTGGTGGGTGAAAAAGCGGTGTCGGTCCTTTCTGCTCTTGTCCTGTGACTCTTCCTGCAAAAAGGCCAACCTGCTAAAGAAAAGAGAAGTATAAAAAATGTTGTGGTGTTATGTGCATGGGGAGGGTGAGGATGGTTTGTGATAATGATTGACATGATGGTAGGATGTGCAATGACAGAGGCTCGAAAAGGCTCCCTCACCGCAACGAGGGGTCAAATCTAATACCATCTGCTTGCACGCGGTAAGTCGCTGGTGGCGGGGGGTGAATGGGGATTCCTGCATGGATGCTTCCAGGGCCCCGCCCCACCATCTCTTGACTACCTTCCTGCCCAGCCCTTGCCGCACCCAACTACCTCTGTGTGGGGGGTGAAGTGGCTTCCACTGAATGGTGTGGTTACCGTCCCCATCATCAGTACTGGCCGCTCCTTAACTACCTCGGGGGGTACCGCTACCGGAACGTCATGCCGACGTCCGGGGGCCCCATTGCCGTGACGTCAGTGGGAGGAGTGCGGTTCGTGCTATCCCCGTCTCTCTGGAAGTGGTCCGGTGCCCCCTTGAAACCTAGGCTGCGAGGCAAGAAAATAATGTATAAAAAACAAAAATATGAATACAAAGCCATAAGACAAAAAATATGAAAAAACCACTAGGTGTTGCCACACGACCCCACTCCCTCGGTCAGAGGCATGGTATGTTAATGGCGGTGATTTTTTGTCGCGTCCCTTTCCCAAGAGCGGTCCGGTGCCACCTTAAAACCTAGGCTGCGAGACAGAAAAATAATGCACAAAAACAAAAATATGAATACAAAACCATAAGACAAAAAATATGAAAAAACCACTAGGTGTTGGCACGCGGGACCGCCCACGTGAACGAGAGAACGACGATGATGCCACTCAGACACCATGAGTGGTACAGAGAAAGGAGATAGTGAAGGGAAGAAAGGAGGAGTCCATTATTAGAAAACAGGTTCAGGAGGCACAGTGGGAGGATCAAGGAGATTGCAGTGCGGCAGGTGACGGAAAGGTGGGGGGAGGTTGGTAATGAAATTGTATGTGATTGTGTGTCTGTCGGAGAAGGAGCTTAGTTGTTTTTCGATTCTATTGTGGAGTGTTATGTTAAGGGGGGGGATGTTGGACTCCTGGTGAATGGAGAGAGAGGTTTGGAAGTCGAACCATTTCGTCCCAAGAGCGAAACGAATTGCTCGGTTTTGAACTTTTTGAAGTTTAGAGAGGTTGGAGGGAGCAGAGAGAGAGAGGGCAAGAGGGCAGTAGGTTAAGAGAGGGAGAATGAAAGCTTTGTAGAGGTGAAGTTTTGTTTTTGTGCTGCTGTCGCGAAATCTTTCCAGGTTGCTCAGGGCCTTGGCGGCTATGGTTGCTTTTTGTTTTATATGTATATTGAAGTTGAGGTGCTTATCTATGGTGAGGCCAAGCACTTTGTTGTTGTTACTGATGGGGATTGGGGTGGGGATTGGAGTAATTCTGTTTAGTGAGATTTGGCGGGGCTGACTTCTTTTAATGTTGAAATAAGTGACTTTTGATTTTTCGGGATGGGAGAGAATTCGCCATTTCATCTCCCACAGGCTAGTCGCCATCAGTTCCCATTGAATTTTGTCGGTTAGGAGATCTAACGACCTGGCACGGGCCAATTGCGTTACATCGTCCGCGTATTGAATAGTTAGTGAGTCATTGTGGGCTGGGAGGGGTAGGTCAGCTGTGTACATGTTAAAAAGGGTGGGGGAGAGTACGGAGCCTTGTGGGACTCCAGCCTGAGGGGTGAAAAATGGCGAAAAGTTGCCCTGGTGGCGGATTCTTGTCTGTCTCTCATCCAGAAAACTACACAAGATGCGTTGTGTTAGAAAAGGGAGATTGAAGTTATTACAAATTTTGTATTTCAAACCGGTGTGCCAAACGGTGTCAAAAGCTTTCTTGACATCTTTTGTCACGAGTGCTGTCTTGTAATATGGCTTGTTGAAATTTAGGTAGGCTACTATGCTGTTAAGGGCGTCCTCAGTTGAGGCGTTCCTCCGGAAACCGAACTGCTGTGGTGCCAGCAATCCGTTACATTCGAGGAACGCTCTCAATCTTAAGTTGATTAGACGTTCAAAAGTTTTTCCAAGAATTTCAAGGAGGCTTATGGGGCGATAGTTTTCTGGTAAGTGAGAGTTTTTTCCGGGCTTGGCAATAAGGGTGATGTTTGAAATTTTGAAAGCCTTTGGGAAGTATCCAGAGGCGAGGCAAGCATTGAAAATTTTTGTCAGGCTGGATATGATTTCTGGAGGAAGGCTCCGCACCATCGGCCATGTGACTCCTGAGGGGCCGGGGGCTCGCCGCGGAGTATGTCTGAGCAACCTGGTGACATCCTCCTCCTCAATGGGTGTGGTGAGAGGGTGTTGGGGATCTAGGTGTGTTAAGTGTATAATGTTATGTGGTAGCGTGTTTGCTATGTTTCGGCGCACAAGATCGGTGATGTGGTGTATGTGGGCAATACTGGGCTCATGGGGAGGGAAAGGGTGTGGTTGGAAGGTGTTGCACCAGTGTGTCTGGAAGGTGTTGGTGACCTGGTCTGGGTTGGTGACTCGATCACCGTTCACTAGGAGGTACTCGAATCTTTCCCGGTGGCATCCCTTCAGCTTGTGCACCATGTGCCAGAACTGAGTAGGATTTTTGCAGCGAGCTCCGTCCATAAGGGAGACTAGGTTCCTCCAGTGAGCGCTGTGGTCATCCTGTAGGCTATTTAGTATGTGTGTGCGAAGGGTGCAGAGGTCTCTGTAGATGGGTATGTGGTTGTGCATGTTTTGTAAAAAGCGTGTTCTGTAGCACACTAGTAGTCGTTGTGTTTTTATGGAGGGTCTGAAGTCTATGTGAATTTTGTGTTGTTTCTTTGGTGTGTGTCTGTTGGCTGATGTCAGGATGTCACTATGTAGTGTCTCTAGGGCACTGTCTATTATTGTATAGGGTTGGCCTTCGAGCTGTGGTGGTTGGTGTAGGTCTGAAAGAGTTTTCCTGAATCCCTCCCAGTCGGCGGAGCGGTAGTCGGGGACAGGTGGGGATGGGATAGATATGGGGTTTGAGGATATTTTTAGAATTAGGGGGACGTGGTCTGAACCACAGATGGGTCCGTAGGAGATGTGGTGATGGAAAGGTAGGGATTGCCGGTTGGAGAGGATGAGATCCGGCCTGCCATTCCCATTGTGGGTATAGCAGGTAGGAAAGTCAGGGCCAAGGAAACGGAGGCGTTTCAGTTGTGTAAGTTGTAGAAGTTGGTGTCCATGTTGGTTGTTCTTGGTGTGTCTAAATGCTGTGTGACTGGCATTGAGGTCTGCCAGTATATAGGCTGGTATGTTTGTGTGATTGAAGAGATTGTTGAGACTGGTGAGAGGGAGCCCTGTATCCGGTCTGCTGTATGTGGTGGCAATAAGAAATATCCCGTGTTGTGTTTCGATCCTGGTGGCCAGGAAGTGTGCTGAAGGCCAGTCGGTTATGTGGATGTGTTTGATGGTGCATTTGACCATGACAGCTACGCCATCATGACGTGTACCTGTAGTGTAACGTGTGTTATATCCATATAGCTTAATTGGTTTTGTTGGTGAACCTGTGTGGTTCAGGAGGACGATGTCTGGGTCGGTTGATCGAATAGCTTCTGAAATAAGGTGCCGGTTATTCCAGTAGCCGCGACAATTTAGTTGCATGATCGTAATCATGTTTTCTTAACTCTCGATGTGGTTCGTGTGGGTCTAGGGGAGGTGGGTTGTGTACCCGGAATGTGTCTTTTATGTGCGGTGTTACTGGCTTGTGTTGGTGTGTTTTCGTTCGTTTTTGTGGTGGAGGTAGTGGTAGGAGTGGGGCTGTGGGGTTGCGTTTTCCCAGAAACTGTGTCCTCACCGGTAGCTAGGTTCCCGGTTGGAAGGAGGCTGGATTGTTCGGTGGAGGAGGAGTTTGGTTCCTGATTAGGGACTGTAGGAGCTTCTGTTTGTTCAGCAAGGTGGTGTTGTTGGTTTGTTTGTGTAGGGGCTTCTGTTTGTTCCACAAGCTTTTGTTGGTAGTGTTGTTGATTTGTTTGTGTGAAATTTGGTGGGAGTTTTATTGTTGGACAACCATTGTACTCCAGCAGTGAGTTCATGGTTTCTGCTTGTTTTCTCAGGTCACCGAAGGAGGTTTGTATGGAATATTTGATTATAATTTCGGCTAGTAGCAGTTTTTCCATGTTTGTGTTAGAAATTGTGTTCATGTGTGTTGGGGTGGCAGGTGTGGCTGCTTGAGCGTAGGAGTTGTTTGGCTGTGAAGAGGTTGTTGGTGTTGCTGTTATGGAGTTTTGTTGTTGCTGCTGGGTGCGTTTAACTGGGCATTTGAACGAGACAGCAACGTGTTCGCCGTCACAGTTAGCGCATTTTAATGTGGTTGATTGGCAGTTTCTATAATCGTGGCCCTTAGCTGCACACTTAGAGCACACTTGTTCTTTCTCCTTACATTGGTTTGTTCTATGACTGAATTTATAACACTTATAACATTGATTTACCGGACGGTATTCCTCAATGCTGACGTTGTAAGAGGGTATTATTTGGGAAAAGAGTTTGATTCCTTTCTTCTGCGCCTGTTCTGCCTGCTGTCTCGATCGTAGCTTTAGTTTGATCATGTGTACTTTTTGTATGAGTTTTATGTCGTCGATCTGGATTCCGTTTTTTTCTTCGATCTCCTCTCGGAGATCCTCGCTGGTTTTTTTCAGTATATAATCGTCGACTCGACGGGCAAGGATTGTTCGAGCGGCGATTTGCTCCGGAGACTCTACGAGCTCGAAGCCTAGAAGTTTTAAATTTTCGGTTGCCTGTTCTGTGGTGTGTTTTTCACGGTCCGCCTCGCTAGCTAAGCCAACGATGATATACGGGCCAGATCGGAAACATTTTGTATGGGGTACCTGTGTTCTGGTAAAGAACGAATTGCTGATGTCGGCAGGAATGCTTGCAGTCTTTATCCGGTACCTTATAGTCCGATCAGGGGGGCGTGGAGCGGCCATCTTATCATAGGGCCGGGCCCTATGATACTGCAGCCTTGTGGAAGAATCTGTGGTGAAAAAGTGTTTTTAAAAGTAAGTGGCGCTACAGCCTTGTGGCGCTACAGCCTTTTGGGTGCTACAACCACGAGTGGCCTATAAACAACCTGTTGTTGTTTCCTATCGCCCTAGAACCTATATCCCGAGGGGGATCCTAGCTGGAGGGAAGAAACCCTGAATATCTAGCCCTGAGGTAGGGCTTGTACGCTACCGAGGTGTCTCTGGGCTGCTCTAGCCAACACTAGAGGCCCCGGTGGCTAAAGAGCGCGGAGCGGGCTTGCCTAAGGCCCGATCCTGACTCTGTCGCCGGTACGAAGAAAAGAAAGGTGGAGTAGGAGGAACAGTTGGCAAAAGTCACTTATACCAATGAGTTACTGCGATCTTCCAGCGATATCCCTTAGGTGAAGCTCTCTCCACAGGGAACGTAGGGAAGACCGCGGCTCCTCGAAGTGACTGCCGGGTTGTCTATCGGTATTCTTTTTTGTTAGTAGGCCAAAGCCTTTTTCTTTGTAGAGTCGTTGGGAGCGAAGATGCTCCTTTTTCGGCAGCTCGTGGGCGAGTGTGTGCGCCTTGCCACCTGCAGGTCTTTTAAAAGACGCAGGAGTGAGAGCGGGAGCGGTGCTGGGTGACTATTGGTTCTTTCCGGACCCGGTAGGCGGAGCTTGTGACTCGGCGGCTCGGTGTAGGGCGGACCTTCTTCCTTCGGAGCTGGCTGCTGGTTGGCTGGCTGCGGCTGGGAGGTAGGAGCTGGGAGAACCTTCTGCTACCAGGGCTTGAGGAAGTGTGCCTCAAAATAATAACATAACATAACATAACAAAGAGAGAAAAGATGGGGAGGGAGAAGTGGGGATAGTGGGAAGAAAAGGGGGGTGATAAGAAGGGAATTGTAGTAGGAGAAATAGTCACTGGGGCTTGACCCAGGCGCAATTTGAATTAGGAGGGACATCTTTTTTTTATGTTTTTTATTTATTTATTTTTTTTTTTTAACGTGTTATATTCATTCTAAGATGGCCAGGAAGACAAGGGCTTTATCGGGGAAAGCAGGAGAGTCCTCCACCAACCGAGCAAGCTAATATATTTAATTGTTAATTGTATCTTTTTTTCTTTCTTTTTTTCATTTATTCTTTTATTAATTTTTCTTTTCATTGCTTAATTATGCATTATGCCGACACTGCAGGTTACAATTGCAGATATTGCAAGTATTTTTGACACAATACAAGTACATCCAGCTAAACTATTGCTACAGTATAGAGAGAGTATTTCGATTACATACCTTATTCTTCATCTTCTTTTCTTCTTTTTTTTTTTTAATAAATATAATAATAAATAAATAAGTAAATAGGTATTGTCAAATGAAATCGTCGAGATTACGCAGGGGTTTCGGGCAATACTTGGATGGGTGACTACACAAGCCTCATCTGTCTGAAAAAAAATAAATAAATAAAAAAAATAAGAATAAGAATAGGGAGAATGAACGAAAATTTTAAGTAATAAAGATAACAGTAAGAATTATTATAACAAGAATAAGAAAAATTACAATAAAGGAATATAAAAAAAAAGAAAGAAAGCATCCCATGTCTTTCTTCCTAATTGTCATAGAAGGGTGAATTCTTTTGTATATTTTCCAACATTTCCAATACAACGATATGAATGGGGGAAGAAAGAATAAGAATAATAGAAAGAAGGCCTCCCAACACCTAGTTCTCCGGTCTTGGCCAATTAGCTAACGGCGGGATCAGCGCAGTTAAGCAGGGGGTCCGGGAAGAACTTGGATGGGTGACCACAAAAGCCTCATCTCTCTGAGAATAGAAAAAAATAGCAATAAGAATGAGGAGAATGAACGAAAAACGAAAATAATAAAATAACAATAACAACTATAATAAAAAAAAGAAGATTAAGAATAAAAAGAACAAAAATAAGGGAAAAAAGTAATAATATATCTCTCTTGCTAATTGTCGTAGAATTATGAATGAAGGGTTAATTTTAGTGCATATTTTCCAACATTTTCAGCACAACAATGCAACAACAATACAGGAAAGAATAAGAATAAGAGAAATAAGCCCTCCCAACACCTTGTTCTCCGCTCTTGACCAATCAGCTGACGGCGGGATCAGCAAGGTTAAGCAGGGGGTCCGGGCAGAACTTGGATGGGTGACCGCACAAGCCTCATCTCTCTAAAAGTAGGATAAATAAGAATAAGATAAGGAAGAATAATAAAAAAAAATGAAAATAATAAAGATAACAATATTAATTATGACAAGAATAAGAAAAAAATAGAATAAAAAGAATGAAAAAAATAAGAATATCACAACTTTCTTGCTAATTGTCTTAGAATTTTAAATGACATGTCAGTTCTGCTGTATATTTTCCAAGATTTGTTATGAATGAGGGAAGAAAGAATAAGAATAAGAATAAGAATAAGAACAAAATGAATTAGACTAACAATAATGATCACATCTTTCATGCGGTGACTGCGTGGGCGATGAGCCTCACTGGACGTTTCTGACCAATCACAAGGCAGGGTTGGAGTCGTCGGGCCCACCCGATTCATATATAAAGGGATTTTGTGGGAAGCGCGGGCAGACTCAGCTGAGTGTTCGTTGTGAGTTGTTGTTACCACAACTATGGCACGTACCAAGCAAACGGCTCGCAAGTCCACTGGTGGCAAGGCGCCCCGCAAGCAGCTTGCTACAAAGGCAGCTCGCAAGTCTGCTCCAGCCACTGGAGGTGTCAAGAAACCCCACCGTTACAGGCCTGGAACCGTTGCTCTCCGTGAGATCCGCCGTTATCAGAAGAGCACTGAGCTGCTTATCAGGAAACTGCCTTTCCAGCGCCTGGTGCGTGAAATTGCTCAGGATTTCAAGACTGACCTCCGCTTCCAGTCCTCTGCTGTCATGGCTCTCCAGGAAGCTTCCGAGGCTTACCTCGTGGGTCTGTTTGAGGATACCAACCTGTGCGCCATCCATGCCAAGCGCGTGACTATCATGCCAAAGGACATCCAACTGGCTCGTCGCATCCGTGGCGAGCGTGCCTAAGAAGTCATCCACGAATGATCTTCATAACA
>NW_026973733.1:167500-185000 GCF_035594125.1 Scylla paramamosain
TCAGATCGGCCCAGAGCGCGTCTGGACCAATCAGGACGCTCGCTGAGGTGGCGACTCCTGATCCTGAGTAGGCACGCTAATATATATACCACTTTTCAACTGAGAAAACGCACACTCGTTCTCACAGCAGTACGGCGACACTATGCCTCCCAAAGCATCAGGAAAGGCTGCCAAGAAAGCTGGCAAGGCACAGAAGGCCATTGCCAAGGGCGACAAGAAGAAGAAGCGCAGGAGGAAGGAGAGCTACTCCATCTACATCTACAAGGTGCTCAAGCAAGTCCACCCAGACACTGGCGTGTCCTCCAAGGCCATGTCAATCATGAACTCGTTCGTGAATGACATTTTCGAGCGCATCGCTGCCGAGGCATCCCGCCTGGCACACTATAACAAGCGCTCCACCATCACCAGCCGGGAAATCCAGACCGCTGTCCGTCTTCTTCTGCCTGGTGAACTGGCAAAACACGCTGTTTCTGAAGGCACCAAGGCTGTTACCAAGTATACCTCCTCAAAGTAAACAGGCGGCCAGTATACTGCTGCCAGTATAAAATAATACCCGGCTCCATTGGAGCCACACTTGAAAAGGAAAAAAGATACGATATAGACAAATGCATTATTATTATAATTATTGTTATTATTATTAATATTATTATTATTATTATTTTTATTATTATTATTATTATTATTATTATTATTATTATTATTATTATTATCATTATTAATAATATTAATATTGTTGTTTTTATTATGATTATTATTATAATAATTATTGTATCATTATTATTATTATTATTATTATTATTATTATTATTATTATGCTTATTATTATCGTGATTATTATTCTGTGGAGATAAAGAAAAGATAAAAAAAAAATAGAGATAAAGAAAGATAAAAATTCTCCCAAGTGAAAGAGATATGGCCATGGAAGAGGGAATAATAATAATAATATAAAAAAAAAAAAAGGGGGGAAGGATATTGAGTTGAAAGTCGATACCTGATACTGAAAGATGGAAAATAAATATTTTCTTCCACAAAACCAAACAGATTGTCTATGAAAATTCTTTAATGAAAGAGATGTTTGGCCCTAAAAAGGGCCTAGATATTGCTGTTATGAAGATCATTCGTGGATGACTTCTTAGGCACGCTCGCCACGGATGCGACGAGCCAGTTGGATGTCCTTTGGCATGATAGTCACGCGCTTGGCATGGATGGCGCACAGGTTGGTATCCTCAAACAGACCCACGAGGTAAGCCTCGGAAGCTTCCTGGAGAGCCATGACAGCAGAGGACTGGAAGCGGAGGTCAGTCTTGAAATCCTGAGCAATTTCACGCACCAGGCGCTGGAAAGGCAGTTTCCTGATAAGCAGCTCAGTGCTCTTCTGATAACGGCGGATCTCACGGAGAGCAACGGTTCCAGGCCTGTAACGGTGGGGTTTCTTGACACCTCCAGTGGCTGGAGCAGACTTGCGAGCTGCCTTTGTAGCAAGCTGCTTGCGGGGCGCCTTGCCACCAGTGGACTTGCGAGCCGTTTGCTTGGTACGTGCCATAGTTGTGGTAACAACAACTCACAACGAACACTCAGCTGAGTCTGCCCGCGCTTCCCACAAAATCCCTTTATATATGAATCGGGTGGGCCCGACGACTCCAACCCTGCCTTGTGATTGGTCAGAAACGTCCAGTGAGGCTCATCGCCCACGCAGTCACCGCATGAAAGATGTGATCATTATTGTTAGTCTAATTCATTTTGTTCTTATTCTTATTCTTATTCTTATTCTTTCTTCCCTCATTCATAACAAATCTTGGAAAATATACAGCAGAACTGACATGTCATTTAAAATTCTAAGACAATTAGCAAGAAAGTTGTGATATTCTTATTTTTTTCATTCTTTTTATTCTATTTTTTTCTTATTCTTGTCATAATTAATATTGTTATCTTTATTATTTTCATTTTTTTTTATTATTCTTCCTTATCTTATTCTTATTTATCCTACTTTTAGAGAGATGAGGCTTGTGCGGTCACCCATCCAAGTTCTGCCCGGACCCCCTGCTTAACCTTGCTGATCCCGCCGTCAGCTGATTGGTCAAGAGCGGAGAACAAGGTGTTGGGAGGGCTTATTTCTCTTATTCTTATTCTTTCCTGTATTGTTGTTGCATTGTTGTGCTGAAAATGTTGGAAAATATGCACTAAAATTAACCCTTCATTCATAATTCTACGACAATTAGCAAGAGAGATATATTATTACTTTTTTCCCTTATTTTTGTTCTTTTTATTCTTAATCTTCTTTTTTTTATTATAGTTGTTATTGTTATTTTATTATTTTCGTTTTTCGTTCATTCTCCTCATTCTTATTGCTATTTTTTTCTATTCTCAGAGAGATGAGGCTTTTGTGGTCACCCATCCAAGTTCTTCCCGGACCCCCTGCTTAACTGCGCTGATCCCGCCGTTAGCTAATTGGCCAAGACCGGAGAACTAGGTGTTGGGAGGCCTTCTTTCTATTATTCTTATTCTTTCTTCCCCCATTCATATCGTTGTATTGGAAATGTTGGAAAATATACAAAAGAATTCACCCTTCTATGACAATTAGGAAGAAAGACATGGGATGCTTTCTTTCTTTTTTTTTATATTCCTTTATTGTAATTTTTCTTATTCTTGTTATAATAATTCTTACTGTTATCTTTATTACTTAAAATTTTCGTTCATTCTCCCTATTCTTATTCTTATTTTTTTTATTTATTTATTTTTTTTCAGACAGATGAGGCTTGTGTAGTCACCCATCCAAGTATTGCCCGAAACCCCTGCGTAATCTCGACGATTTCATTTGACAATACCTATTTACTTATTTATTTATTATTATATTTATTAAAAAAAAAAAAGAAGAAAAGAAGATGAAGAATAAGGTATGTAATCGAAATACTCTCTCTATACTGTAGCAATAGTTTAGCTGGATGTACTTGTATTGTGTCAAAAATACTTGCAATATCTGCAATTGTAACCTGCAGTGTCGGCATAATGCATAATTAAGCAATGAAAAGAAAAATTAATAAAAGAATAAATGAAAAAAAGAAAGAAAAAAAGATACAATTAACAATTAAATATATTAGCTTGCTCGGTTGGTGGAGGACTCTCCTGCTTTCCCCGATAAAGCCCTTGTCTTCCTGGCCATCTTAGAATGAATATAACACGTTAAAAAAAAAAAATAAATAAATAAAAAACATAAAAAAAAGATGTCCCTCCTAATTCAAATTGCGCCTGGGTCAAGCCCCAGTGACTATTTCTCCTACTACAATTCCCTTCTTATCACCCCCCTTTTCTTCCCACTATCCCCACTTCTCCCTCCCCATCTTTTCTCTCTTTGTTATGTTATGTTATGTTATTATTTTGAGGCACACTTCCTCAAGCCCTGGTAGCAGAAGGTTCTCCCAGCTCCTACCTCCCAGCCGCAGCCAGCCAACCAGCAGCCAGCTCCGAAGGAAGAAGGTCCGCCCTACACCGAGCCGCCGAGTCACAAGCTCCGCCTACCGGGTCCGGAAAGAACCAATAGTCACCCAGCACCGCTCCCGCTCTCACTCCTGCGTCTTTTAAAAGACCTGCAGGTGGCAAGGCGCACACACTCGCCCACGAGCTGCCGAAAAAGGAGCATCTTCGCTCCCAACGACTCTACAAAGAAAAAGGCTTTGGCCTACTAACAAAAAAGAATACCGATAGACAACCCGGCAGTCACTTCGAGGAGCCGCGGTCTTCCCTACGTTCCCTGTGGAGAGAGCTTCACCTAAGGGATATCGCTGGAAGATCGCAGTAACTCATTGGTATAAGTGACTTTTGCCAACTGTTCCTCCTACTCCACCTTTCTTTTCTTCGTACCGGCGACAGAGTCAGGATCGGGCCTTAGGCAAGCCCGCTCCGCGCTCTTTAGCCACCGGGGCCTCTAGTGTTGGCTAGAGCAGCCCAGAGACACCTCGGTAGCGTACAAGCCCTACCTCAGGGCTAGATATTCAGGGTTTCTTCCCTCCAGCTAGGATCCCCCTCGGGATATAGGTTCTAGGGCGATAGGAAACAACAACAGGTTGTTTATAGGCCACTCGTGGTTGTAGCACCCAAAAGGCTGTAGCGCCACAAGGCTGTAGCGCCACTTACTTTTAAAAACACTTTTTCACCACAGATTCTTCCACAAGGCTGCAGTATCATAGGGCCCGGCCCTATGATAAGATGGCCGCTCCACGCCCCCCTGATCGGACTATAAGGTACCGGATAAAGACTGCAAGCATTCCTGCCGACATCAGCAATTCGTTCTTTACCAGAACACAGGTACCCCATACAAAATGTTTCCGATCTGGCCCGTATATCATCGTTGGCTTAGCTAGCGAGGCGGACCGTGAAAAACACACCACAGAACAGGCAACCGAAAATTTAAAACTTCTAGGCTTCGAGCTCGTAGAGTCTCCGGAGCAAATCGCCGCTCGAACAATCCTTGCCCGTCGAGTCGACGATTATATACTGAAAAAAACCAGCGAGGATCTCCGAGAGGAGATCGAAGAAAAAAACGGAATCCAGATCGACGACATAAAACTCATACAAAAAGTACACATGATCAAACTAAAGCTACGATCGAGACAGCAGGCAGAACAGGCGCAGAAGAAAGGAATCAAACTCTTTTCCCAAATAATACCCTCTTACAACGTCAGCATTGAGGAATACCGTCCGGTAAATCAATGTTATAAGTGTTATAAATTCAGTCATAGAACAAACCAATGTAAGGAGAAAGAACAAGTGTGCTCTAAGTGTGCAGCTAAGGGCCACGATTATAGAAACTGCCAATCAACCACATTAAAATGCGCTAACTGTGACGGCGAACACGTTGCTGTCTCGTTCAAATGCCCAGTTAAACGCACCCAGCAGCAACAACAAAACTCCATAACAGCAACACCAACAACCTCTTCACAGCCAAACAACTCCTACGCTCAAGCAGCCACACCTGCCACCCCAACACACATGAACACAATTTCTAACACAAACATGGAAAAACTGCTACTAGCCGAAATTATAATCAAATATTCCATACAAACCTCCTTCGGTGACCTGAGAAAACAAGCAGAAACCATGAACTCACTGCTGGAGTACAATGGTTGTCCAACAATAAAACTCCCACCAAATTTCACACAAACAAATCAACAACACTACCAACAAAAGCTTGTGGAACAAACAGAAGCCCCTACACAAACAAACCAACAACACCACCTTGCTGAACAAACAGAAGCTCCTACAGTCCCTAATCAGGAACCAAACTCCTCCTCCACCGAACAATCCAGCCTCCTTCCAACCGGGAACCTAGCTACCGGTGAGGACACAGTTTCTGGGAAAACGCAACCCCACAGCCCCACTCCTACCACTACCTCCACCACAAAAACGAACGAAAACACACCAACACAAGCCAGTAACACCGCACATAAAAGACACATTCCGGGTACACAACCCACCTCCCCTAGACCCACACGAACCACATCGAGAGTTAAGAAAACATGATTACGATCATGCAACTAAATTGTCGCGGCTACTGGAATAACCGGCACCTTATTTCAGAAGCTATTCGATCAACCGACCCAGACATCGTCCTCCTGAACCACACAGGTTCACCAACAAAACCAATTAAGCTATATGGATATAACACACGTTACACTACAGGTACACGTCATGATGGCGTAGCTGTCATGGTCAAATGCACCATCAAACACATCCACATAACCGACTGGCCTTCAGCACACTTCCTGGCCACCAGGATCGAAACACAACACGGGATATTTCTTATTGCCACCACATACAGCAGACCGGATACAGGGCTCCCTCTCACCAGTCTCAACAATCTCTTCAATCACACAAACATACCAGCCTATATACTGGCAGACCTCAATGCCAGTCACACAGCATTTAGACACACCAAGAACAACCAACATGGACACCAACTTCTACAACTTACACAACTGAAACGCCTCCGTTTCCTTGGCCCTGACTTTCCTACCTGCTATACCCACAATGGGAATGGCAGGCCGGATCTCATCCTCTCCAACCGGCAATCCCTACCTTTCCATCACCACATCTCCTACGGACCCATCTGTGGTTCAGACCACGTCCCCCTAATTCTAAAAATATCCTCAAACCCCATATCTATCCCATCCCCACCTGTCCCCGACTACCGCTCCGCCGACTGGGAGGGATTCAGGAAAACTCTTTCAGACCTACACCAACCACCACAGCTCGAAGGCCAACCCTATACAATAATAGACAGTGCCCTAGAGACACTACATAGTGACATCCTGACATCAGCCAACAGACACACACCAAAGAAACAACACAAAATTCACATAGACTTCAGACCCTCCATAAAAACACAACGACTACTAGTGTGCTACAGAACACGCTTTTTACAAAACATGCACAACCACATACCCATCTACAGAGACCTCTGCACCCTTCGCACACACATACTAAATAGCCTACAGGATGACCACAGCGCTCACTGGAGGAACCTAGTCTCCCTTATGGACGGAGCTCGCTGCAAAAATCCTACTCAGTTCTGGCACATGGTGCACAAGCTGAAGGGATGCCACCGGGAAAGATTCGAGTACCTCCTAGTGAACGGTGATCGAGTCACCAACCCAGACCAGGTCACCAACACCTTCCAGACACACTGGTGCAACACCTTCCAACCACACCCTTTCCCTCCCCATGAGCCCAGTATTGCCCACATACACCACATCACCGATCTTGTGCGCCGAAACATAGCAAACACGCTACCACATAACATTATACACTTAACACACCTAGATCCCCAACACCCTCTCACCACACCCATTGAGGAGGAGGATGTCACCAGGTTGCTCAGACATACTCCGCGGCGAGCCCCCGGCCCCTCAGGAGTCACATGGCCGATGGTGCGGAGCCTTCCTCCAGAAATCATATCCAGCCTGACAAAAATTTTCAATGCTTGCCTCGCCTCTGGATACTTCCCAAAGGCTTTCAAAATTTCAAACATCACCCTTATTGCCAAGCCCGGAAAAAACTCTCACTTACCAGAAAACTATCGCCCCATAAGCCTCCTTGAAATTCTTGGAAAAACTTTTGAACGTCTAATCAACTTAAGATTGAGAGCGTTCCTCGAATGTAACGGATTGCTGGCACCACAGCAGTTCGGTTTCCGGAGGAACGCCTCAACTGAGGACGCCCTTAACAGCATAGTAGCCTACCTAAATTTCAACAAGCCATATTACAAGACAGCACTCGTGACAAAAGATGTCAAGAAAGCTTTTGACACCGTTTGGCACACCGGTTTGAAATACAAAATTTGTAATAACTTCAATCTCCCTTTTCTAACACAACGCATCTTGTGTAGTTTTCTGGATGAGAGACAGACAAGAATCCGCCACCAGGGCAACTTTTCGCCATTTTTCACCCCTCAGGCTGGAGTCCCACAAGGCTCCGTACTCTCCCCCACCCTTTTTAACATGTACACAGCTGACCTACCCCTCCCAGCCCACAATGACTCACTAACTATTCAATACGCGGACGATGTAACGCAATTGGCCCGTGCCAGGTCGTTAGATCTCCTAACCGACAAAATTCAATGGGAACTGATGGCGACTAGCCTGTGGGAGATGAAATGGCGAATTCTCTCCCATCCCGAAAAATCAAAAGTCACTTATTTCAACATTAAAAGAAGTCAGCCCCGCCAAATCTCACTAAACAGAATTACTCCAATCCCCACCCCAATCCCCATCAGTAACAACAACAAAGTGCTTGGCCTCACCATAGATAAGCACCTCAACTTCAATATACATATAAAACAAAAAGCAACCATAGCCGCCAAGGCCCTGAGCAACCTGGAAAGATTTCGCGACAGCAGCACAAAAACAAAACTTCACCTCTACAAAGCTTTCATTCTCCCTCTCTTAACCTACTGCCCTCTTGCCCTCTCTCTCTCTGCTCCCTCCAACCTCTCTAAACTTCAAAAAGTTCAAAACCGAGCAATTCGTTTCGCTCTTGGGACGAAATGGTTCGACTTCCAAACCTCTCTCTCCATTCACCAGGAGTCCAACATCCCCCCCCTTAACATAACACTCCACAATAGAATCGAAAAACAACTAAGCTCCTTCTCCGACAGACACACAATCACATACAATTTCATTACCAACCTCCCCCCACCTTTCCGTCACCTGCCGCACTGCAATCTCCTTGATCCTCCCACTGTGCCTCCTGAACCTGTTTTCTAATAATGGACTCCTCCTTTCTTCCCTTCACTATCTCCTTTCTCTGTACCACTCATGGTGTCTGAGTGGCATCATCGTCGTTCTCTCGTTCACGTGGGCGGTCCCGCGTGCCAACACCTAGTGGTTTTTTCATATTTTTTGTCTTATGGTTTTGTATTCATATTTTTGTTTTTGTGCATTATTTTTCTGTCTCGCAGCCTAGGTTTTAAGGTGGCACCGGACCGCTCTTGGGAAAGGGACGCGACAAAAAATCACCGCCATTAACATACCATGCCTCTGACCGAGGGAGTGGGGTCGTGTGGCAACACCTAGTGGTTTTTTCATATTTTTTGTCTTATGGCTTTGTATTCATATTTTTGTTTTTTATACATTATTTTCTTGCCTCGCAGCCTAGGTTTCAAGGGGGCACCGGACCACTTCCAGAGAGACGGGGATAGCACGAACCGCACTCCTCCCACTGACGTCACGGCAATGGGGCCCCCGGACGTCGGCATGACGTTCCGGTAGCGGTACCCCCCGAGGTAGTTAAGGAGCGGCCAGTACTGATGATGGGGACGGTAACCACACCATTCAGTGGAAGCCACTTCACCCCCCACACAGAGGTAGTTGGGTGCGGCAAGGGCTGGGCAGGAAGGTAGTCAAGAGATGGTGGGGCGGGGCCCTGGAAGCATCCATGCAGGAATCCCCATTCACCCCCCGCCACCAGCGACTTACCGCGTGCAAGCAGATGGTATTAGATTTGACCCCTCGTTGCGGTGAGGGAGCCTTTTCGAGCCTCTGTCATTGCACATCCTACCATCATGTCAATCATTATCACAAACCATCCTCACCCTCCCCATGCACATAACACCACAACATTTTTTATACTTCTCTTTTCTTTAGCAGGTTGGCCTTTTTGCAGGAAGAGTCACAGGACAAGAGCAGAAAGGACCGACACCGCTTTTTCACCCACCACATTACATCATACATTAAATATCCCTGCCATCACCAAATCACTCTACTACTATCCGTGGTTCGGAACCCACGTAAAACTGTAGGTCCCTCCGCTATACGGATGTACTTCTTCCTCTGTCCTTCTTTGAACCAATAAAAAGCAAAAAAAAAAAAACCCTTTCTACTCTGACTGTCCTTCACTCCTCTTTCACATCCTGATGGTGCAGGCTCTGGATAGTCTGGCCCCTAACTTGTGCGTGGTTTGGCCCGGGGTTTTGGGTGCGTGGGCGGCGTTCGTGGCTGTGGCTGTGTTGGGCTTGGCCTGCTCGGTTGGTGGCGGACTCTCCTGCTTTCCCCGATAAAGACCTTGTCCCCCTTGCCATCTTAGCATGAATATAATACGTAAAAAAAAAAAAAAAAAAAAAAAAAAAAAAAAAAGATGTCCTTCCTCATTGAAATTGCGCCTGGGTTAAGCCCCAGTGACTATTTCTCCTACTACAATTCCCTTCTTATCACCCCCCTATTCTTCCCACTATCCCCACTTCCCCCTCCCCATCTTTTCTCTCTTTGTTATGTTATGTTATGTTATTTTGAGGCACATTCGTGAGCTTCCTGTTAGACCGTTCGGACGTCGTACTAGCAGCTCTCATCACCATGACTGGCCGCGGCAAGGGAGGCAAGGGTCTTGGAAAGGGAGGCGCCAAGCGTCACCGTAAGGTTCTGCGTGATAACATCCAGGGAATCACCAAGCCTGCTATCCGTCGTCTAGCTCGCCGAGGTGGCGTCAAGCGCATCTCTGGTCTCATCTACGAGGAGACTCGTGGGGTGCTCAAGGTGTTCCTTGAGAACGTTATCAGGGATGCTGTCACCTATACCGAGCACGCCAAGCGTAAGACCGTTACTGCCATGGACGTTGTCTACGCCCTCAAGCGTCAGGGCCGTACCCTGTACGGATTTGGTGGTTAAATCGCTCCATTATTGAGATGGTGCCAGCTATTCAGCTTGCATTATCATCATTGAATAACATCATCTCCCGGACCTTTTTAAGGTCCACAAACATGAAAAGAAAGAAGGACCATAGACTACTATTATTACTACTACTTTCTCATAACCATGTTCACTATCACTATCTGAGCTAAGAAAAGAAACCATTATTAATTATAACCATCTTTCTCACTTCATCAGGTCTTCTCCAAGTATTATTATTATTATCATTATTATTATTATTATTATTATTATTATTATTATCATTATTATTATTATTATTATTATTATTATTATTATTATTATTATTATCATTGACTTATTTCAATGATCACGCCCCTCATCGTTCTCAGTTTCTCATAAAACAAAATATACATTGAGATGAAAAAGACGCTCAACATATCACAATAGGCAACACATCTAATCAACTCTCCACTGTGACACACAGCAGGTACATTAGTAGAAATATAGTATACATATTTATTCTCGGTCACTTGCGTGCCTGACTAAATAATAATAATAATAATAACAAATAACTAACTCGAAAATAAATACACTACTTGCTTATTATTGATATACCAGTATAGTCTACACAACTCTCTAGATGTTTGAACGTGTGGCTCCGAAGAGGAGCCGGATTGATGGTGATATTGGCTGAAGGGGAGGGAGGCCCTTTATTTACTTCTTCTCAGTCTTCTTGGGAAGGAGCACGGCCTGAATGTTGGGCAGCACGCCACCCTGTGCAATGGTGACTCCGGAGAGGAGCTTGTTAAGTTCCTCGTCGTTGCGGATGGCCAGCTGCAGGTGACGTGGGATGATGCGAGTCTTCTTGTTGTCACGGGCGGCATTGCCGGCAAGCTCAAGGACTTCAGCAGCCAGGTACTCCATAACTGCCGCAAGGTACACGGGGGCACCAGCACCCACGCGCTCGGCGTAGTTGCCTTTCCTTAGAAGGCGATGAATCCTGCCGACCGGGAACTGGAGTCCAGCACGACTGGAACGGGACTTTGACTTTCCCTTCACCTTTCCTCCCTTGCCGCGTCCAGACATGATAATGGATGTTGTGGTAGTAGTAGTAGTAGTAGTAGTTGTTGTTGTTGGTGATAAATGAGGAGCGCGAGTACTCTAACCTCGTCGGTAGCTCTGCGAGCAAGTAGTGAATTTTGGGAAAAACGGCTATATATACGCGAGATCAGATCGGCCCAGAGCGCGTCTGGACCAATCAGGACGCTCGCTGAGGTGGCGACTCCTGATCCTGAGTAGGCACGCTAATATATATACCACTTTTCAACTGAGAAAACGCACACTCGTTCTCACAGCAGTACGGCGACACTATGCCTCCCAAAGCATCAGGAAAGGCTGCCAAGAAAGCTGGCAAGGCACAGAAGGCCATTGCCAAGGGCGACAAGAAGAAGAAGCGCAGGAGGAAGGAGAGCTACTCCATCTACATCTACAAGGTGCTCAAGCAAGTCCACCCAGACACTGGCGTGTCCTCCAAGGCCATGTCAATCATGAACTCGTTCGTGAATGACATTTTCGAGCGCATCGCTGCCGAGGCATCCCGCCTGGCACACTATAACAAGCGCTCCACCATCACCAGCCGGGAAATCCAGACCGCTGTCCGTCTTCTTCTGCCTGGTGAACTGGCAAAACACGCTGTTTCTGAAGGCACCAAGGCTGTTACCAAGTATACCTCCTCCAAGTAAACAGGCGGCCAGTATACTGCTGCCAGTATAAAATAATACCCGGCTCCATTGGAGCCACACTTGAAAAGGAAAAAAGATACGATATAGACAAATGCATTATTATTATAATTATTGTTATTATTATTAATATTATTATTATTATTATTTTTATTATTATTATTATTATTATTATTATTATTATTATTATTATTATTATCATTATTAATAATATTAATATTGTTGTTTTTATTATGATTATTATTATAATAATTATTGTATCATTATTATTATTATTATTATTATTATTATTATTATTATTATTATTATTATTATGCTTATTATTATCGTGATTATTATTCTGTGGAGATAAAGAAAAGATAAAAAAAAAATAGAGATAAAGAAAGATAAAAATTCTCCCAAGTGAAAGAGATATGGCCATGGAAGAGGGAATAATAATAATAATATAAAAAAAAAAAAAGGGGGGAAGGATATTGAGTTGAAAGTCGATACCTGATACTGAAAGATGGAAAATAAATATTTTCTTCCACAAAACCAAACAGATTGTCTATGAAAATTCTTTAATGAAAGAGATGTTTGGCCCTAAAAAGGGCCTAGATATTGCTGTTATGAAGATCATTCGTGGATGACTTCTTAGGCACGCTCGCCACGGATGCGACGAGCCAGTTGGATGTCCTTTGGCATGATAGTCACGCGCTTGGCATGGATGGCGCACAGGTTGGTATCCTCAAACAGACCCACGAGGTAAGCCTCGGAAGCTTCCTGGAGAGCCATGACAGCAGAGGACTGGAAGCGGAGGTCAGTCTTGAAATCCTGAGCAATTTCACGCACCAGGCGCTGGAAAGGCAGTTTCCTGATAAGCAGCTCAGTGCTCTTCTGATAACGGCGGATCTCACGGAGAGCAACGGTTCCAGGCCTGTAACGGTGGGGTTTCTTGACACCTCCAGTGGCTGGAGCAGACTTGCGAGCTGCCTTTGTAGCAAGCTGCTTGCGGGGCGCCTTGCCACCAGTGGACTTGCGAGCCGTTTGCTTGGTACGTGCCATAGTTGTGGTAACAACAACTCACAACGAACACTCAGCTGAGTCTGCCCGCGCTTCCCACAAAATCCCTTTATATATGAATCGGGTGGGCCCGACGACTCCAACCCTGCCTTGTGATTGGTCAGAAACGTCCAGTGAGGCTCATCGCCCACGCAGTCACCGCATGAAAGATGTGATCATTATTGTTAGTCTAATTCATTTTGTTCTTATTCTTATTCTTATTCTTATTCTTTCTTCCCTCATTCATAACAAATCTTGGAAAATATACAGCAGAACTGACATGTCATTTAAAATTCTAAGACAATTAGCAAGAAAGTTGTGATATTCTTATTTTTTTCATTCTTTTTATTCTATTTTTTTCTTATTCTTGTCATAATTAATATTGTTATCTTTATTATTTTCATTTTTTTTTATTATTCTTCCTTATCTTATTCTTATTTATCCTACTTTTAGAGAGATGAGGCTTGTGCGGTCACCCATCCAAGTTCTGCCCGGACCCCCTGCTTAACCTTGCTGATCCCGCCGTCAGCTGATTGGTCAAGAGCGGAGAACAAGGTGTTGGGAGGGCTTATTTCTCTTATTCTTATTCTTTCCTGTATTGTTGTTGCATTGTTGTGCTGAAAATGTTGGAAAATATGCACTAAAATTAACCCTTCATTCATAATTCTACGACAATTAGCAAGAGAGATATATTATTACTTTTTTCCCTTATTTTTGTTCTTTTTATTCTTAATCTTCTTTTTTTTATTATAGTTGTTATTGTTATTTTATTATTTTCGTTTTTCGTTCATTCTCCTCATTCTTATTGCTATTTTTTTCTATTCTCAGAGAGATGAGGCTTTTGTGGTCACCCATCCAAGTTCTTCCCGGACCCCCTGCTTAACTGCGCTGATCCCGCCGTTAGCTAATTGGCCAAGACCGGAGAACTAGGTGTTGGGAGGCCTTCTTTCTATTATTCTTATTCTTTCTTCCCCCATTCATATCGTTGTATTGGAAATGTTGGAAAATATACAAAAGAATTCACCCTTCTATGACAATTAGGAAGAAAGACATGGGATGCTTTCTTTCTTTTTTTTTATATTCCTTTATTGTAATTTTTCTTATTCTTGTTATAATAATTCTTACTGTTATCTTTATTACTTAAAATTTTCGTTCATTCTCCCTATTCTTATTCTTATTTTTTTTATTTATTTATTTTTTTTCAGACAGATGAGGCTTGTGTAGTCACCCATCCAAGTATTGCCCGAAACCCCTGCGTAATCTCGACGATTTCATTTGACAATACCTATTTACTTATTTATTTATTATTATATTTATTAAAAAAAAAAAAGAAGAAAAGAAGATGAAGAATAAGGTATGTAATCGAAATACTCTCTCTATACTGTAGCAATAGTTTAGCTGGATGTACTTGTATTGTGTCAAAAATACTTGCAATATCTGCAATTGTAACCTGCAGTGTCGGCATAATGCATAATTAAGCAATGAAAAGAAAAATTAATAAAAGAATAAATGAAAAAAAGAAAGAAAAAAAGATACAATTAACAATTAAATATATTAGCTACCCCTCTACGTTTCTTTATCACTGCAGAAAAATGGAAACATTTTAACGTAGACTTGTCAAAATTCAACTGAAATTAAGGGTTAAATAAGGATTGTCACCCCTTCCCCAGAGGATATTCATTGTCTTTTAATATATATATATATATATATATATATATATATATATATATATATATATATATATATATATATATATATATATATATATATATATATATATATATATATATATATATATATATATATATATATATTCTTTTTATTTAAAGTCTTATTTAGAGAGAGAGAGAGAGAGAGAGAGAGGTAACGTCCTTGAGGATAGCAGCTCGTCTACGCTCCGCTCAGTGATCAGCGTTAGAATGTAATTCCTCATTTCTTTAAAAAAAAAAAAAAAAAAAAAAAAAACAGAAACTTTATTTAGGGGGCTTGCTGGAAACAAACTACAATGGAGGAAAGAACAATATGTCTGCTATATGACCCACCCAGTTAAATTTTCAAGAAGCAAACGCAAGTTGGAAAATACGAGGAAGATAAATTTTCATTTATATACGTTTTATGGTAATTTCTGCCACGCCTTCCTCTATTCATCAAACGTCACTGACACTTATTCCCTTTATTTTTTACTTTACAGAATCTTTTGTAGGGCAAGACTCTAGAGGATATGTGCTTTCATAAATTCTATAATGCTTTGCTTATCATAGAGACATAAAAAAAAAAAATAATAATAATAAAAATAAATAAATTAATTAATTTAAAAAATCAAAATAAATAGATATATAAATTAATTAATCAATCAAATAAATTTCTATGCTTCACCTTTATAGCATTCGTATGAATGTCAAAACAAAACAAAAAATATAAATATAAATAATAATATGAAAAAAAAAAATTACTAAATATATGAAAAATAGCATTACTACTACTACTACTACTACTACTACTACTGCTACTACTACTACTATTTTTTTTTTTTTTTTATGTAGGAAGGACACTGGCCAAGGGCAACAAAAATGTAATAAAAAAAATGCCCACTGAAATGCCAGTCCCATACAGGGGTCAAAGCAGTGGTCAAAAAATGATGAATAAGTGTCTTGAAACCTCCCTCTTGAAGGAATTCAAGTCATAGGAAGGTGGAAATACGGAAGCAGGCAGGGAGTTCCAGAGTTTACCAGAGAAAGGGATGAATGATTGAGAATACTAGTTAACTCTTGCGTTAGAGAAGTGGACAGAATAGAGGTGAGAGAAAGAAGAAAGTCTTGTGCAGCGAGGCCACGGAAGGAGGGGAGGCATGCAGTTAGCAAGATCAGAAGAGCAGTTAGCATGAAAATAGCGGTAGAAGACAGCTAGATATGCAACATTGCGGCGGTGAGAGAGAAGCTGAAGACAGTCAGTTAGAGGAGAGGAGTTGATGAGACGAAAAGCTTTTGATTCCACCCTGTCTAGAAAAGCAGTATGAGTGGAACCCCCCTCAGACATGTGAAGCATACTCCATACATGGACGGATAAGGCCCTTGTACAGAGTTAGCAGCTGGGGGGGTGAGAAAAACTGGCGGAGACGTCTCAGAACACCTAACTTCATAAAAGCTGTTTTAGCTAGAGATGAGATGTGAAGTTTCCAGTTCAGATTATAAGTAAAGGACAGACCGAGGATGTTCAATGTAGAAGAGGGGGACAGTTGAGTGTCATTGAAGAAGAGGGGATAGTTGTCTGGAAGGTTGTGTCGAGTTGATAGATGGAGGAATTGATTTTTTGAGGCATTGAACAATATCAAGTTTGTTCTGCCCCAATGAGAAATTTTAGAAAGATCAGAAGTCAGGCGTTCTGTGGCTTCCCTGCGTGATATGTTTACCTCCTGAAGGGTTGGACGTCTATGAAAAGACGTGGAAAAGTGCAGGGTGGTATCTTCAGCGTAGGAGTGGATAGGACAAGAAGTTTGGTTTAGAAGATCATTAATGAATAATAAGAAGAGAGTGGGTGACAGGACAGAACCCTGAGGAACACCACTGTTAATTGATTTAGGAGAAGAACAGTGACCGTCTACCACAGCAGCAATAGAACGGTCAAAAAGGAAACTTGAGATGAAGTAAACAGAGAGAAGGATAGAAACCGTAGGAGGGTAGTTTGGAAATCAAAGCTTTGTGCCAGACTCTATCAAAAGCTTTTGATAATTATGTCCAAGGCAACAGCAAAAGTTTCACCAAAATCTCTAAAAGAGGATGACCAAGACTCAGTAAGGAAAGCCAGAAGATCACCAGTAGAGCGGCCTTGACGGAACCCATACTGGCGATCAGATAGAAGGTTGTGGAGTGATAGATGTTTAAGAATCTTCCTGTTGAAGATAGATTCAAAAACTTTAGATAGGCAGGAAATTAAAGCAATAGGATGGTAGTTTGAGGGATTAG
The DNA here is from genome assembly GCF_035594125.1 of Scylla paramamosain. Classification (NCBI taxonomy): domain Eukaryota; kingdom Metazoa; phylum Arthropoda; class Malacostraca; order Decapoda; family Portunidae; genus Scylla; species Scylla paramamosain. The sequence goes on from NW_026973733.1 coordinate 184,379, forward strand.
AACGGTCACCCTTTTTAGGAACAGGTTGAATGTAAGTAAACTTCCAGCAAGAAGGAAAGGTAGTGTTGACAGACAGAGCTGAAAGAATTTGAATAGGCAAGGTGCAAGCATGGAGGCATTGTTTCGGAGAACAATAGGAGGGACCCCATCCGGTCCATAAGCCTTCCGAGGGTTTAGGCCAGCGAGGGCATGGAAAACATCATTGCGAAGAATTTTAATAGGTGGCATGAAGTTGTCAGAGGGTGGAGGAGAGGGAGGAACAAGCCCAGAATCGTCCAATGTAGAATTTTTAGCAAAGGTTTGAGCAAAGATTTCAGCTTTAGAAATAGATGCGATAGCAGTGGTGCCATCTGGTTGAAATAGAGTAGGGAAAGAAGAAGCAGCAAAGTTATTGGAGATACTTTTTGGCTAGATGCCAGAAATCACGAAGGGAGTTAGAGAGAGAGAGAGAGAGAGAGAGAGAGAGAGAGAGAGAGAGAGAGAGAGAGAGAGAGAGAGAGAGAGAGAGAGAGAGAGAGAATGTGTGTGTGTGTATATGTGTCGGTTGGGTTGTGAAGGATGGGAAAAACCAGCAAGCCTCGGCTCCACTGACTGATCGATACTTGAATGTAATTCAAGTAAG
>NW_026973733.1:190000-202500 GCF_035594125.1 Scylla paramamosain
CACTACCAACAAAAGCTTGTGGAACAAACAGAAGCCCCTACACAAACAAACCAACAACACCACCTTGCTGAACAAACAGAAGCTCCTACAGTCCCTAATCAGGAACCAAACTCCTCCTCCACCGAACAATCCAGCCTCCTTCCAACCGGGAACCTAGCTACCGGTGAGGACACAGTTTCTGGGAAAACGCAACCCCACAGCCCCACTCCTACCACTACCTCCACCACAAAAACGAACGAAAACACACCAACACAAGCCAGTAACACCGCACATAAAAGACACATTCCGGGTACACAACCCACCTCCCCTAGACCCACACGAACCACATCGAGAGTTAAGAAAACATGATTACGATCATGCAACTAAATTGTCGCGGCTACTGGAATAACCGGCACCTTATTTCAGAAGCTATTCGATCAACCGACCCAGACATCGTCCTCCTGAACCACACAGGTTCACCAACAAAACCAATTAAGCTATATGGATATAACACACGTTACACTACAGGTACACGTCATGATGGCGTAGCTGTCATGGTCAAATGCACCATCAAACACATCCACATAACCGACTGGCCTTCAGCACACTTCCTGGCCACCAGGATCGAAACACAACACGGGATATTTCTTATTGCCACCACATACAGCAGACCGGATACAGGGCTCCCTCTCACCAGTCTCAACAATCTCTTCAATCACACAAACATACCAGCCTATATACTGGCAGACCTCAATGCCAGTCACACAGCATTTAGACACACCAAGAACAACCAACATGGACACCAACTTCTACAACTTACACAACTGAAACGCCTCCGTTTCCTTGGCCCTGACTTTCCTACCTGCTATACCCACAATGGGAATGGCAGGCCGGATCTCATCCTCTCCAACCGGCAATCCCTACCTTTCCATCACCACATCTCCTACGGACCCATCTGTGGTTCAGACCACGTCCCCCTAATTCTAAAAATATCCTCAAACCCCATATCTATCCCATCCCCACCTGTCCCCGACTACCGCTCCGCCGACTGGGAGGGATTCAGGAAAACTCTTTCAGACCTACACCAACCACCACAGCTCGAAGGCCAACCCTATACAATAATAGACAGTGCCCTAGAGACACTACATAGTGACATCCTGACATCAGCCAACAGACACACACCAAAGAAACAACACAAAATTCACATAGACTTCAGACCCTCCATAAAAACACAACGACTACTAGTGTGCTACAGAACACGCTTTTTACAAAACATGCACAACCACATACCCATCTACAGAGACCTCTGCACCCTTCGCACACACATACTAAATAGCCTACAGGATGACCACAGCGCTCACTGGAGGAACCTAGTCTCCCTTATGGACGGAGCTCGCTGCAAAAATCCTACTCAGTTCTGGCACATGGTGCACAAGCTGAAGGGATGCCACCGGGAAAGATTCGAGTACCTCCTAGTGAACGGTGATCGAGTCACCAACCCAGACCAGGTCACCAACACCTTCCAGACACACTGGTGCAACACCTTCCAACCACACCCTTTCCCTCCCCATGAGCCCAGTATTGCCCACATACACCACATCACCGATCTTGTGCGCCGAAACATAGCAAACACGCTACCACATAACATTATACACTTAACACACCTAGATCCCCAACACCCTCTCACCACACCCATTGAGGAGGAGGATGTCACCAGGTTGCTCAGACATACTCCGCGGCGAGCCCCCGGCCCCTCAGGAGTCACATGGCCGATGGTGCGGAGCCTTCCTCCAGAAATCATATCCAGCCTGACAAAAATTTTCAATGCTTGCCTCGCCTCTGGATACTTCCCAAAGGCTTTCAAAATTTCAAACATCACCCTTATTGCCAAGCCCGGAAAAAACTCTCACTTACCAGAAAACTATCGCCCCATAAGCCTCCTTGAAATTCTTGGAAAAACTTTTGAACGTCTAATCAACTTAAGATTGAGAGCGTTCCTCGAATGTAACGGATTGCTGGCACCACAGCAGTTCGGTTTCCGGAGGAACGCCTCAACTGAGGACGCCCTTAACAGCATAGTAGCCTACCTAAATTTCAACAAGCCATATTACAAGACAGCACTCGTGACAAAAGATGTCAAGAAAGCTTTTGACACCGTTTGGCACACCGGTTTGAAATACAAAATTTGTAATAACTTCAATCTCCCTTTTCTAACACAACGCATCTTGTGTAGTTTTCTGGATGAGAGACAGACAAGAATCCGCCACCAGGGCAACTTTTCGCCATTTTTCACCCCTCAGGCTGGAGTCCCACAAGGCTCCGTACTCTCCCCCACCCTTTTTAACATGTACACAGCTGACCTACCCCTCCCAGCCCACAATGACTCACTAACTATTCAATACGCGGACGATGTAACGCAATTGGCCCGTGCCAGGTCGTTAGATCTCCTAACCGACAAAATTCAATGGGAACTGATGGCGACTAGCCTGTGGGAGATGAAATGGCGAATTCTCTCCCATCCCGAAAAATCAAAAGTCACTTATTTCAACATTAAAAGAAGTCAGCCCCGCCAAATCTCACTAAACAGAATTACTCCAATCCCCACCCCAATCCCCATCAGTAACAACAACAAAGTGCTTGGCCTCACCATAGATAAGCACCTCAACTTCAATATACATATAAAACAAAAAGCAACCATAGCCGCCAAGGCCCTGAGCAACCTGGAAAGATTTCGCGACAGCAGCACAAAAACAAAACTTCACCTCTACAAAGCTTTCATTCTCCCTCTCTTAACCTACTGCCCTCTTGCCCTCTCTCTCTCTGCTCCCTCCAACCTCTCTAAACTTCAAAAAGTTCAAAACCGAGCAATTCGTTTCGCTCTTGGGACGAAATGGTTCGACTTCCAAACCTCTCTCTCCATTCACCAGGAGTCCAACATCCCCCCCCTTAACATAACACTCCACAATAGAATCGAAAAACAACTAAGCTCCTTCTCCGACAGACACACAATCACATACAATTTCATTACCAACCTCCCCCCACCTTTCCGTCACCTGCCGCACTGCAATCTCCTTGATCCTCCCACTGTGCCTCCTGAACCTGTTTTCTAATAATGGACTCCTCCTTTCTTCCCTTCACTATCTCCTTTCTCTGTACCACTCATGGTGTCTGAGTGGCATCATCGTCGTTCTCTCGTTCACGTGGGCGGTCCCGCGTGCCAACACCTAGTGGTTTTTTCATATTTTTTGTCTTATGGTTTTGTATTCATATTTTTGTTTTTGTGCATTATTTTTCTGTCTCGCAGCCTAGGTTTTAAGGTGGCACCGGACCGCTCTTGGGAAAGGGACGCGACAAAAAATCACCGCCATTAACATACCATGCCTCTGACCGAGGGAGTGGGGTCGTGTGGCAACACCTAGTGGTTTTTTCATATTTTTTGTCTTATGGCTTTGTATTCATATTTTTGTTTTTTATACATTATTTTCTTGCCTCGCAGCCTAGGTTTCAAGGGGGCACCGGACCACTTCCAGAGAGACGGGGATAGCACGAACCGCACTCCTCCCACTGACGTCACGGCAATGGGGCCCCCGGACGTCGGCATGACGTTCCGGTAGCGGTACCCCCCGAGGTAGTTAAGGAGCGGCCAGTACTGATGATGGGGACGGTAACCACACCATTCAGTGGAAGCCACTTCACCCCCCACACAGAGGTAGTTGGGTGCGGCAAGGGCTGGGCAGGAAGGTAGTCAAGAGATGGTGGGGCGGGGCCCTGGAAGCATCCATGCAGGAATCCCCATTCACCCCCCGCCACCAGCGACTTACCGCGTGCAAGCAGATGGTATTAGATTTGACCCCTCGTTGCGGTGAGGGAGCCTTTTCGAGCCTCTGTCATTGCACATCCTACCATCATGTCAATCATTATCACAAACCATCCTCACCCTCCCCATGCACATAACACCACAACATTTTTTATACTTCTCTTTTCTTTAGCAGGTTGGCCTTTTTGCAGGAAGAGTCACAGGACAAGAGCAGAAAGGACCGACACCGCTTTTTCACCCACCACATTACATCATACATTAAATATCCCTGCCATCACCAAATCACTCTACTACTATCCGTGGTTCGGAACCCACGTAAAACTGTAGGTCCCTCCGCTATACGGATGTACTTCTTCCTCTGTCCTTCTTTGAACCAATAAAAAGCAAAAAAAAAAAAAACCCTTTCTACTCTGACTGTCCTTCACTCCTCTTTCACATCCTGATGGTGCAGGCTCTGGATAGTCTGGCCCCTAACTTGTGCGTGGTTTGGCCCGGGGTTTTGGGTGCGTGGGCGGCGTTCGTGGCTGTGGCTGTGTTGGGCTTGGCCTGCTCGGTTGGTGGCGGACTCTCCTGCTTTCCCCGATAAAGACCTTGTCCCCCTTGCCATCTTAGCATGAATATAACACGTAAAAAAAAAAAAAAAAAAAAAAAAAAAAAAAAAAAAAAAAAAAAAAAGATGTCCTTCCTCATTGAAATTGCGCCTGGGTTAAGCCCCAGTGACTATTTCTCCTACTACAATTCCCTTCTTATCACCCCCCTATTCTTCCCACTATCCCCACTTCCCCCTCCCCATCTTTTCTCTCTTTGTTATGTTATGTTATGTTATTTTGAGGCACATTCGTGAGCTTCCTGTTAGACCGTTCGGACGTCGTACTAGCAGCTCTCATCACCATGACTGGCCGCGGCAAGGGAGGCAAGGGTCTTGGAAAGGGAGGCGCCAAGCGTCACCGTAAGGTTCTGCGTGATAACATCCAGGGAATCACCAAGCCTGCTATCCGTCGTCTAGCTCGCCGAGGTGGCGTCAAGCGCATCTCTGGTCTCATCTACGAGGAGACTCGTGGGGTGCTCAAGGTGTTCCTTGAGAACGTTATCAGGGATGCTGTCACCTATACCGAGCACGCCAAGCGTAAGACCGTTACTGCCATGGACGTTGTCTACGCCCTCAAGCGTCAGGGCCGTACCCTGTACGGATTTGGTGGTTAAATCGCTCCATTATTGAGATGGTGCCAGCTATTCAGCTTGCATTATCATCATTGAATAACATCATCTCCCGGACCTTTTTAAGGTCCACAAACATGAAAAGAAAGAAGGACCATAGACTACTATTATTACTACTACTTTCTCATAACCATGTTCACTATCACTATCTGAGCTAAGAAAAGAAACCATTATTAATTATAACCATCTTTCTCACTTCATCAGGTCTTCTCCAAGTATTATTATTATTATCATTATTATTATTATTATTATTATTATTATTATTATCATTATTATTATTATTATTATTATTATTATTATTATTATTATTATTATTATTATCATTGACTTATTTCAATGATCACGCCCCTCATCGTTCTCAGTTTCTCATAAAACAAAATATACATTGAGATGAAAAAGACGCTCAACATATCACAATAGGCAACACATCTAATCAACTCTCCACTGTGACACACAGCAGGTACATTAGTAGAAATATAGTATACATATTTATTCTCGGTCACTTGCGTGCCTGACTAAATAATAATAATAATAATAACAAATAACTAACTCGAAAATAAATACACTACTTGCTTATTATTGATATACCAGTATAGTCTACACAACTCTCTAGATGTTTGAACGTGTGGCTCCGAAGAGGAGCCGGATTGATGGTGATATTGGCTGAAGGGGAGGGAGGCCCTTTATTTACTTCTTCTCAGTCTTCTTGGGAAGGAGCACGGCCTGAATGTTGGGCAGCACGCCACCCTGTGCAATGGTGACTCCGGAGAGGAGCTTGTTAAGTTCCTCGTCGTTGCGGATGGCCAGCTGCAGGTGACGTGGGATGATGCGAGTCTTCTTGTTGTCACGGGCGGCATTGCCGGCAAGCTCAAGGACTTCAGCAGCCAGGTACTCCATAACTGCCGCAAGGTACACGGGGGCACCAGCACCCACGCGCTCGGCGTAGTTGCCTTTCCTTAGAAGGCGATGAATCCTGCCGACCGGGAACTGGAGTCCAGCACGACTGGAACGGGACTTTGACTTTCCCTTCACCTTTCCTCCCTTGCCGCGTCCAGACATGATAATGGATGTTGTGGTAGTAGTAGTAGTAGTAGTAGTTGTTGTTGTTGGTGATAAATGAGGAGCGCGAGTACTCTAACCTCGTCGGTAGCTCTGCGAGCAAGTAGTGAATTTTGGGAAAAACGGCTATATATACGCGAGATCAGATCGGCCCAGAGCGCGTCTGGACCAATCAGGACGCTCGCTGAGGTGGCGACTCCTGATCCTGAGTAGGCACGCTAATATATATACCACTTTTCAACTGAGAAAACGCACACTCGTTCTCACAGCAGTACGGCGACACTATGCCTCCCAAAGCATCAGGAAAGGCTGCCAAGAAAGCTGGCAAGGCACAGAAGGCCATTGCCAAGGGCGACAAGAAGAAGAAGCGCAGGAGGAAGGAGAGCTACTCCATCTACATCTACAAGGTGCTCAAGCAAGTCCACCCAGACACTGGCGTGTCCTCCAAGGCCATGTCAATCATGAACTCGTTCGTGAATGACATTTTCGAGCGCATCGCTGCCGAGGCATCCCGCCTGGCACACTATAACAAGCGCTCCACCATCACCAGCCGGGAAATCCAGACCGCTGTCCGTCTTCTTCTGCCTGGTGAACTGGCAAAACACGCTGTTTCTGAAGGCACCAAGGCTGTTACCAAGTATACCTCCTCCAAGTAAACAGGCGGCCAGTATACTGCTGCCAGTATAAAATAATACCCGGCTCCATTGGAGCCACACTTGAAAAGGAAAAAAGATACGATATAGACAAATGCATTATTATTATAATTATTGTTATTATTATTAATATTATTATTATTATTATTTTTATTATTATTATTATTATTATTATTATTATTATTATTATTATTATTATTATCATTATTAATAATATTAATATTGTTGTTTTTATTATGATTATTATTATAATAATTATTGTATCATTATTATTATTATTATTATTATTATTATTATTATTATTATTATTATTATTATTATGCTTATTATTATCGTGATTATTATTCTGTGGAGATAAAGAAAAGATAAAAAAAAAATAGAGATAAAGAAAGATAAAAATTCTCCCAAGTGAAAGAGATATGGCCATGGAAGAGGGAATAATAATAATAATATAAAAAAAAAAAAAGGGGGGAAGGATATTGAGTTGAAAGTCGATACCTGATACTGAAAGATGGAAAATAAATATTTTCTTCCACAAAACCAAACAGATTGTCTATGAAAATTCTTTAATGAAAGAGATGTTTGGCCCTAAAAAGGGCCTAGATATTGCTGTTATGAAGATCATTCGTGGATGACTTCTTAGGCACGCTCGCCACGGATGCGACGAGCCAGTTGGATGTCCTTTGGCATGATAGTCACGCGCTTGGCATGGATGGCGCACAGGTTGGTATCCTCAAACAGACCCACGAGGTAAGCCTCGGAAGCTTCCTGGAGAGCCATGACAGCAGAGGACTGGAAGCGGAGGTCAGTCTTGAAATCCTGAGCAATTTCACGCACCAGGCGCTGGAAAGGCAGTTTCCTGATAAGCAGCTCAGTGCTCTTCTGATAACGGCGGATCTCACGGAGAGCAACGGTTCCAGGCCTGTAACGGTGGGGTTTCTTGACACCTCCAGTGGCTGGAGCAGACTTGCGAGCTGCCTTTGTAGCAAGCTGCTTGCGGGGCGCCTTGCCACCAGTGGACTTGCGAGCCGTTTGCTTGGTACGTGCCATAGTTGTGGTAACAACAACTCACAACGAACACTCAGCTGAGTCTGCCCGCGCTTCCCACAAAATCCCTTTATATATGAATCGGGTGGGCCCGACGACTCCAACCCTGCCTTGTGATTGGTCAGAAACGTCCAGTGAGGCTCATCGCCCACGCAGTCACCGCATGAAAGATGTGATCATTATTGTTAGTCTAATTCATTTTGTTCTTATTCTTATTCTTATTCTTATTCTTTCTTCCCTCATTCATAACAAATCTTGGAAAATATACAGCAGAACTGACATGTCATTTAAAATTCTAAGACAATTAGCAAGAAAGTTGTGATATTCTTATTTTTTTCATTCTTTTTATTCTATTTTTTTCTTATTCTTGTCATAATTAATATTGTTATCTTTATTATTTTCATTTTTTTTTATTATTCTTCCTTATCTTATTCTTATTTATCCTACTTTTAGAGAGATGAGGCTTGTGCGGTCACCCATCCAAGTTCTGCCCGGACCCCCTGCTTAACCTTGCTGATCCCGCCGTCAGCTGATTGGTCAAGAGCGGAGAACAAGGTGTTGGGAGGGCTTATTTCTCTTATTCTTATTCTTTCCTGTATTGTTGTTGCATTGTTGTGCTGAAAATGTTGGAAAATATGCACTAAAATTAACCCTTCATTCATAATTCTACGACAATTAGCAAGAGAGATATATTATTACTTTTTTCCCTTATTTTTGTTCTTTTTATTCTTAATCTTCTTTTTTTTATTATAGTTGTTATTGTTATTTTATTATTTTCGTTTTTCGTTCATTCTCCTCATTCTTATTGCTATTTTTTTCTATTCTCAGAGAGATGAGGCTTTTGTGGTCACCCATCCAAGTTCTTCCCGGACCCCCTGCTTAACTGCGCTGATCCCGCCGTTAGCTAATTGGCCAAGACCGGAGAACTAGGTGTTGGGAGGCCTTCTTTCTATTATTCTTATTCTTTCTTCCCCCATTCATATCGTTGTATTGGAAATGTTGGAAAATATACAAAAGAATTCACCCTTCTATGACAATTAGGAAGAAAGACATGGGATGCTTTCTTTCTTTTTTTTTATATTCCTTTATTGTAATTTTTCTTATTCTTGTTATAATAATTCTTACTGTTATCTTTATTACTTAAAATTTTCGTTCATTCTCCCTATTCTTATTCTTATTTTTTTTATTTATTTATTTTTTTTCAGACAGATGAGGCTTGTGTAGTCACCCATCCAAGTATTGCCCGAAACCCCTGCGTAATCTCGACGATTTCATTTGACAATACCTATTTACTTATTTATTTATTATTATATTTATTAAAAAAAAAAAAGAAGAAAAGAAGATGAAGAATAAGGTATGTAATCGAAATACTCTCTCTATACTGTAGCAATAGTTTAGCTGGATGTACTTGTATTGTGTCAAAAATACTTGCAATATCTGCAATTGTAACCTGCAGTGTCGGCATAATGCATAATTAAGCAATGAAAAGAAAAATTAATAAAAGAATAAATGAAAAAAAGAAAGAAAAAAAGATACAATTAACAATTAAATATATTAGCTACCCCTCTACGTTTCTTTATCACTGCAGAAAAATGGAAACATTTTAACGTAGACTTGTCAAAATTCAACTGAAATTAAGGGTTAAATAAGGATTGTCACCCCTTCCCCAGAGGATATTCATTGTCTTTTAATATATATATATATATATATATATATATATATATATATATATATATATATATATATATATATATATATATATATATATATATATATATATATATATATATATATATATATATATATATATATATATATATATATATATATATTCTTTTTATTTAAAGTCTTATTTAGAGAGAGAGAGAGAGAGAGAGAGAGGTAACGTCCTTGAGGATAGCAGCTCGTCTACGCTCCGCTCAGTGATCAGCGTTAGAATGTAATTCCTCATTTCTTTAAAAAAAAAAAAAAAAAAAAAAAAACAGAAACTTTATTTAGGGGGCTTGCTGGAAACAAACTACAATGGAGGAAAGAACAATATGTCTGCTATATGACCCACCCAGTTAAATTTTCAAGAAGCAAACGCAAGTTGGAAAATACGAGGAAGATAAATTTTCATTTATATACGTTTTATGGTAATTTCTGCCACGCCTTCCTCTATTCATCAAACGTCACTGACACTTATTCCCTTTATTTTTTACTTTACAGAATCTTTTGTAGGGCAAGACTCTAGAGGATATGTGCTTTCATAAATTCTATAATGCTTTGCTTATCATAGAGACATAAAAAAAAAAATAATAATAATAAAAATAAATAAATTAATTAATTTAAAAAATCAAAATAAATAGATATATAAATTAATTAATCAATCAAATAAATTTCTATGCTTCACCTTTATAGCATTCGTATGAATGTCAAAACAAAACAAAAAATATAAATATAAATAATAATATGAAAAAAAAAAATTACTAAATATATGAAAAATAGCATTACTACTACTACTACTACTACTACTACTACTGCTACTACTACTACTATTTTTTTTTTTTTTTTTATGTAGGAAGGACACTGGCCAAGGGCAACAAAAATGTAATAAAAAAAATGCCCACTGAAATGCCAGTCCCATACAGGGGTCAAAGCAGTGGTCAAAAAATGATGAATAAGTGTCTTGAAACCTCCCTCTTGAAGGAATTCAAGTCATAGGAAGGTGGAAATACGGAAGCAGGCAGGGAGTTCCAGAGTTTACCAGAGAAAGGGATGAATGATTGAGAATACTAGTTAACTCTTGCGTTAGAGAAGTGGACAGAATAGAGGTGAGAGAAAGAAGAAAGTCTTGTGCAGCGAGGCCACGGAAGGAGGGGAGGCATGCAGTTAGCAAGATCAGAAGAGCAGTTAGCATGAAAATAGCGGTAGAAGACAGCTAGATATGCAACATTGCGGCGGTGAGAGAGAAGCTGAAGACAGTCAGTTAGAGGAGAGGAGTTGATGAGACGAAAAGCTTTTGATTCCACCCTGTCTAGAAAAGCAGTATGAGTGGAACCCCCCTCAGACATGTGAAGCATACTCCATACATGGACGGATAAGGCCCTTGTACAGAGTTAGCAGCTGGGGGGGTGAGAAAAACTGGCGGAGACGTCTCAGAACACCTAACTTCATAAAAGCTGTTTTAGCTAGAGATGAGATGTGAAGTTTCCAGTTCAGATTATAAGTAAAGGACAGACCGAGGATGTTCAATGTAGAAGAGGGGGACAGTTGAGTGTCATTGAAGAAGAGGGGATAGTTGTCTGGAAGGTTGTGTCGAGTTGATAGATGGAGGAATTGATTTTTTGAGGCATTGAACAATATCAAGTTTGTTCTGCCCCAATGAGAAATTTTAGAAAGATCAGAAGTCAGGCGTTCTGTGGCTTCCCTGCGTGATATGTTTACCTCCTGAAGGGTTGGACGTCTATGAAAAGACGTGGAAAAGTGCAGGGTGGTATCTTCAGCGTAGGAGTGGATAGGACAAGAAGTTTGGTTTAGAAGATCATTAATGAATAATAAGAAGAGAGTGGGTGACAGGACAGAACCCTGAGGAACACCACTGTTAATTGATTTAGGAGAAGAACAGTGACCGTCTACCACAGCAGCAATAGAACGGTCAAAAAGGAAACTTGAGATGAAGTAAACAGAGAGAAGGATAGAAACCGTAGGAGGGTAGTTTGGAAATCAAAGCTTTGTGCCAGACTCTATCAAAAGCTTTTGATAATTATGTCCAAGGCAACAGCAAAAGTTTCACCAAAATCTCTAAAAGAGGATGACCAAGACTCAGTAAGGAAAGCCAGAAGATCACCAGTAGAGCGGCCTTGACGGAACCCATACTGGCGATCAGATAGAAGGTTGTGGAGTGATAGATGTTTAAGAATCTTCCTGTTGAAGATAGATTCAAAAACTTTAGATAGGCAGGAAATTAAAGCAATAGGATGGTAGTTTGAGGGATTAGAACGGTCACCCTTTTTAGGAACAGGTTGAATGTAAGTAAACTTCCAGCAAGAAGGAAAGGTAGTGTTGACAGACAGAGCTGAAAGAATTTGAATAGGCAAGGTGCAAGCATGGAGGCATTGTTTCGGAGAACAATAGGAGGGACCCCATCCGGTCCATAAGCCTTCCGAGGGTTTAGGCCAGCGAGGGCATGGAAAACATCATTGCGAAGAATTTTAATAGGTGGCATGAAGTTGTCAGAGGGTGGAGGAGAGGGAGGAACAAGCCCAGAATCGTCCAATGTAGAATTTTTAGCAAAGGTTTGAGCAAAGATTTCAGCTTTAGAAATAGATGCGATAGCAGTGGTGCCATCTGGTTGAAATAGAGTAGGGAAAGAAGAAGCAGCAAAGTTATTGGAGATACTTTTTGGCTAGATGCCAGAAATCACGAAGGGAGTTAGAGAGAGAGAGAGAGAGAGAGAGAGAGAGAGAGAGAGAGAGAGAGAGAGAGAGAGAGAGAGAGAGAGAGAGAGAGAGAGAATGTGTGTGTGTGTATATGTGTCGGTTGGGTTGTGAAGGATGGGAAAAACCAGCAAGCCTCGGCTCCACTGACTGATCGATACTTGAATGTAATTCAAGTAAGGCGAAGTTAGGTTAGATTAGGTCAGGTCAGGTTAAGTTAGGTTAGGTTAGGTTAATTTAGGTTAGGTTGTTAGTGTTAGTTTAGGGTAGTTTAGGTGATGTTACGTTATGTTAGGTTAGGTTAGGTTA
>NW_026973733.1:207500-215000 GCF_035594125.1 Scylla paramamosain
ACTATTTCTCCTACTACAATTCCCTTCTTATCACCCCCCTATTCTTCCCACTATCCCCACTTCCCCCTCCCCATCTTTTCTCTCTTTGTTATGTTATGTTATTTTGAGGCACATTCGTGAGCTTCCTGTTAGACCGTTCGGACGTCGTACTAGCAGCTCTCATCACCATGACTGGCCGCGGCAAGGGAGGCAAGGGTCTTGGAAAGGGAGGCGCCAAGCGTCACCGTAAGGTTCTGCGTGATAACATCCAGGGAATCACCAAGCCTGCTATCCGTCGTCTAGCTCGCCGAGGTGGCGTCAAGCGCATCTCTGGTCTCATCTACGAGGAGACTCGTGGGGTGCTCAAGGTGTTCCTTGAGAACGTTATCAGGGATGCTGTCACCTATACCGAGCACGCCAAGCGTAAGACCGTTACTGCCATGGACGTTGTCTACGCCCTCAAGCGTCAGGGCCGTACCCTGTACGGATTTGGTGGTTAAATCGCTCCATTATTGAGATGGTGCCAGCTATTCAGCTTGCATTATCATCATTGAATAACATCATCTCCCGGACCTTTTTAAGGTCCACAAACATGAAAAGAAAGAAGGACCATAGACTACTATTATTACTACTACTTTCTCATAACCATGTTCACTATCACTATCTGAGCTAAGAAAAGAAACCATTATTAATTATAACCATCTTTCTCACTTCATCAGGTCTTCTCCAAGTATTATTATTATTATCATTATTATTATTATTATTATTATTATTATTATTATCATTATTATTATTATTATTATTATTATTATTATTATTATTATTATTATTATTATCATTGACTTATTTCAATGATCACGCCCCTCATCGTTCTCAGTTTCTCATAAAACAAAATATACATTGAGATGAAAAAGACGCTCAACATATCACAATAGGCAACACATCTAATCAACTCTCCACTGTGACACACAGCAGGTACATTAGTAGAAATATAGTATACATATTTATTCTCGGTCACTTGCGTGCCTGACTAAATAATAATAATAATAATAACAAATAACTAACTCGAAAATAAATACACTACTTGCTTATTATTGATATACCAGTATAGTCTACACAACTCTCTAGATGTTTGAACGTGTGGCTCCGAAGAGGAGCCGGATTGATGGTGATATTGGCTGAAGGGGAGGGAGGCCCTTTATTTACTTCTTCTCAGTCTTCTTGGGAAGGAGCACGGCCTGAATGTTGGGCAGCACGCCACCCTGTGCAATGGTGACTCCGGAGAGGAGCTTGTTAAGTTCCTCGTCGTTGCGGATGGCCAGCTGCAGGTGACGTGGGATGATGCGAGTCTTCTTGTTGTCACGGGCGGCATTGCCGGCAAGCTCAAGGACTTCAGCAGCCAGGTACTCCATAACTGCCGCAAGGTACACGGGGGCACCAGCACCCACGCGCTCGGCGTAGTTGCCTTTCCTTAGAAGGCGATGAATCCTGCCGACCGGGAACTGGAGTCCAGCACGACTGGAACGGGACTTTGACTTTCCCTTCACCTTTCCTCCCTTGCCGCGTCCAGACATGATAATGGATGTTGTGGTAGTAGTAGTAGTAGTAGTAGTTGTTGTTGTTGGTGATAAATGAGGAGCGCGAGTACTCTAACCTCGTCGGTAGCTCTGCGAGCAAGTAGTGAATTTTGGGAAAAACGGCTATATATACGCGAGATCAGATCGGCCCAGAGCGCGTCTGGACCAATCAGGACGCTCGCTGAGGTGGCGACTCCTGATCCTGAGTAGGCACGCTAATATATATACCACTTTTCAACTGAGAAAACGCACACTCGTTCTCACAGCAGTACGGCGACACTATGCCTCCCAAAGCATCAGGAAAGGCTGCCAAGAAAGCTGGCAAGGCACAGAAGGCCATTGCCAAGGGCGACAAGAAGAAGAAGCGCAGGAGGAAGGAGAGCTACTCCATCTACATCTACAAGGTGCTCAAGCAAGTCCACCCAGACACTGGCGTGTCCTCCAAGGCCATGTCAATCATGAACTCGTTCGTGAATGACATTTTCGAGCGCATCGCTGCCGAGGCATCCCGCCTGGCACACTATAACAAGCGCTCCACCATCACCAGCCGGGAAATCCAGACCGCTGTCCGTCTTCTTCTGCCTGGTGAACTGGCAAAACACGCTGTTTCTGAAGGCACCAAGGCTGTTACCAAGTATACCTCCTCAAAGTAAACAGGCGGCCAGTATACTGCTGCCAGTATAAAATAATACCCGGCTCCATTGGAGCCACACTTGAAAAGGAAAAAAGATACGATATAGACAAATGCATTATTATTATAATTATTGTTATTATTATTAATATTATTATTATTATTATTTTTATTATTATTATTATTATTATTATTATTATTATTATTATTATTATTATTATCATTATTAATAATATTAATATTGTTGTTTTTATTATGATTATTATTATAATAATTATTGTATCATTATTATTATTATTATTATTATTATTATTATTATTATTATTATTATTATTATTATGCTTATTATTATCGTGATTATTATTCTGTGGAGATAAAGAAAAGATAAAAAAAAAATAGAGATAAAGAAAGATAAAAATTCTCCCAAGTGAAAGAGATATGGCCATGGAAGAGGGAATAATAATAATAATATAAAAAAAAAAAAAGGGGGGAAGGATATTGAGTTGAAAGTCGATACCTGATACTGAAAGATGGAAAATAAATATTTTCTTCCACAAAACCAAACAGATTGTCTATGAAAATTCTTTAATGAAAGAGATGTTTGGCCCTAAAAAGGGCCTAGATATTGCTGTTATGAAGATCATTCGTGGATGACTTCTTAGGCACGCTCGCCACGGATGCGACGAGCCAGTTGGATGTCCTTTGGCATGATAGTCACGCGCTTGGCATGGATGGCGCACAGGTTGGTATCCTCAAACAGACCCACGAGGTAAGCCTCGGAAGCTTCCTGGAGAGCCATGACAGCAGAGGACTGGAAGCGGAGGTCAGTCTTGAAATCCTGAGCAATTTCACGCACCAGGCGCTGGAAAGGCAGTTTCCTGATAAGCAGCTCAGTGCTCTTCTGATAACGGCGGATCTCACGGAGAGCAACGGTTCCAGGCCTGTAACGGTGGGGTTTCTTGACACCTCCAGTGGCTGGAGCAGACTTGCGAGCTGCCTTTGTAGCAAGCTGCTTGCGGGGCGCCTTGCCACCAGTGGACTTGCGAGCCGTTTGCTTGGTACGTGCCATAGTTGTGGTAACAACAACTCACAACGAACACTCAGCTGAGTCTGCCCGCGCTTCCCACAAAATCCCTTTATATATGAATCGGGTGGGCCCGACGACTCCAACCCTGCCTTGTGATTGGTCAGAAACGTCCAGTGAGGCTCATCGCCCACGCAGTCACCGCATGAAAGATGTGATCATTATTGTTAGTCTAATTCATTTTGTTCTTATTCTTATTCTTATTCTTATTCTTTCTTCCCTCATTCATAACAAATCTTGGAAAATATACAGCAGAACTGACATGTCATTTAAAATTCTAAGACAATTAGCAAGAAAGTTGTGATATTCTTATTTTTTTCATTCTTTTTATTCTATTTTTTTCTTATTCTTGTCATAATTAATATTGTTATCTTTATTATTTTCATTTTTTTTTATTATTCTTCCTTATCTTATTCTTATTTATCCTACTTTTAGAGAGATGAGGCTTGTGCGGTCACCCATCCAAGTTCTGCCCGGACCCCCTGCTTAACCTTGCTGATCCCGCCGTCAGCTGATTGGTCAAGAGCGGAGAACAAGGTGTTGGGAGGGCTTATTTCTCTTATTCTTATTCTTTCCTGTATTGTTGTTGCATTGTTGTGCTGAAAATGTTGGAAAATATGCACTAAAATTAACCCTTCATTCATAATTCTACGACAATTAGCAAGAGAGATATATTATTACTTTTTTCCCTTATTTTTGTTCTTTTTATTCTTAATCTTCTTTTTTTTATTATAGTTGTTATTGTTATTTTATTATTTTCGTTTTTCGTTCATTCTCCTCATTCTTATTGCTATTTTTTTCTATTCTCAGAGAGATGAGGCTTTTGTGGTCACCCATCCAAGTTCTTCCCGGACCCCCTGCTTAACTGCGCTGATCCCGCCGTTAGCTAATTGGCCAAGACCGGAGAACTAGGTGTTGGGAGGCCTTCTTTCTATTATTCTTATTCTTTCTTCCCCCATTCATATCGTTGTATTGGAAATGTTGGAAAATATACAAAAGAATTCACCCTTCTATGACAATTAGGAAGAAAGACATGGGATGCTTTCTTTCTTTTTTTTTATATTCCTTTATTGTAATTTTTCTTATTCTTGTTATAATAATTCTTACTGTTATCTTTATTACTTAAAATTTTCGTTCATTCTCCCTATTCTTATTCTTATTTTTTTTATTTATTTATTTTTTTTCAGACAGATGAGGCTTGTGTAGTCACCCATCCAAGTATTGCCCGAAACCCCTGCGTAATCTCGACGATTTCATTTGACAATACCTATTTACTTATTTATTTATTATTATATTTATTAAAAAAAAAAAAGAAGAAAAGAAGATGAAGAATAAGGTATGTAATCGAAATACTCTCTCTATACTGTAGCAATAGTTTAGCTGGATGTACTTGTATTGTGTCAAAAATACTTGCAATATCTGCAATTGTAACCTGCAGTGTCGGCATAATGCATAATTAAGCAATGAAAAGAAAAATTAATAAAAGAATAAATGAAAAAAAGAAAGAAAAAAAGATACAATTAACAATTAAATATATTAGCTACCCCTCTACGTTTCTTTATCACTGCAGAAAAATGGAAACATTTTAACGTAGACTTGTCAAAATTCAACTGAAATTAAGGGTTAAATAAGGATTGTCACCCCTTCCCCAGAGGATATTCATTGTCTTTTATATATATATATATATATATATATATATATATATATATATATATATATATATATATATATATATATATATATATATATATATATATATATATATATATATATATATATATATATATATATATATATATATATATATATATTCTTTTTATTTAAAGTCTTATTTAGAGAGAGAGAGAGAGAGAGAGAGAGGTAACGTCCTTGAGGATAGCAGCTCGTCTACGCTCCGCTCAGTGATCAGCGTTAGAATGTAATTCCTCATTTCTTTAAAAAAAAAAAAAAAAAAAAAAAAAACAGAAACTTTATTTAGGGGGCTTGCTGGAAACAAACTACAATGGAGGAAAGAACAATATGTCTGCTATATGACCCACCCAGTTAAATTTTCAAGAAGCAAACGCAAGTTGGAAAATACGAGGAAGATAAATTTTCATTTATATACGTTTTATGGTAATTTCTGCCACGCCTTCCTCTATTCATCAAACGTCACTGACACTTATTCCCTTTATTTTTTACTTTACAGAATCTTTTGTAGGGCAAGACTCTAGAGGATATGTGCTTTCATAAATTCTATAATGCTTTGCTTATCATAGAGACATAAAAAAAAAAAATAATAATAATAAAAATAAATAAATTAATTAATTTAAAAAATCAAAATAAATAGATATATAAATTAATTAATCAATCAAATAAATTTCTATGCTTCACCTTTATAGCATTCGTATGAATGTCAAAACAAAACAAAAAATATAAATATAAATAATAATATGAAAAAAAAAAATTACTAAATATATGAAAAATAGCATTACTACTACTACTACTACTACTACTACTACTGCTACTACTACTACTATTTTTTTTTTTTTTTTTATGTAGGAAGGACACTGGCCAAGGGCAACAAAAATGTAATAAAAAAAATGCCCACTGAAATGCCAGTCCCATACAGGGGTCAAAGCAGTGGTCAAAAAATGATGAATAAGTGTCTTGAAACCTCCCTCTTGAAGGAATTCAAGTCATAGGAAGGTGGAAATACGGAAGCAGGCAGGGAGTTCCAGAGTTTACCAGAGAAAGGGATGAATGATTGAGAATACTAGTTAACTCTTGCGTTAGAGAAGTGGACAGAATAGAGGTGAGAGAAAGAAGAAAGTCTTGTGCAGCGAGGCCACGGAAGGAGGGGAGGCATGCAGTTAGCAAGATCAGAAGAGCAGTTAGCATGAAAATAGCGGTAGAAGACAGCTAGATATGCAACATTGCGGCGGTGAGAGAGAAGCTGAAGACAGTCAGTTAGAGGAGAGGAGTTGATGAGACGAAAAGCTTTTGATTCCACCCTGTCTAGAAAAGCAGTATGAGTGGAACCCCCCTCAGACATGTGAAGCATACTCCATACATGGACGGATAAGGCCCTTGTACAGAGTTAGCAGCTGGGGGGGTGAGAAAAACTGGCGGAGACGTCTCAGAACACCTAACTTCATAAAAGCTGTTTTAGCTAGAGATGAGATGTGAAGTTTCCAGTTCAGATTATAAGTAAAGGACAGACCGAGGATGTTCAATGTAGAAGAGGGGGACAGTTGAGTGTCATTGAAGAAGAGGGGATAGTTGTCTGGAAGGTTGTGTCGAGTTGATAGATGGAGGAATTGATTTTTTGAGGCATTGAACAATATCAAGTTTGTTCTGCCCCAATGAGAAATTTTAGAAAGATCAGAAGTCAGGCGTTCTGTGGCTTCCCTGCGTGATATGTTTACCTCCTGAAGGGTTGGACGTCTATGAAAAGACGTGGAAAAGTGCAGGGTGGTATCTTCAGCGTAGGAGTGGATAGGACAAGAAGTTTGGTTTAGAAGATCATTAATGAATAATAAGAAGAGAGTGGGTGACAGGACAGAACCCTGAGGAACACCACTGTTAATTGATTTAGGAGAAGAACAGTGACCGTCTACCACAGCAGCAATAGAACGGTCAAAAAGGAAACTTGAGATGAAGTAAACAGAGAGAAGGATAGAAACCGTAGGAGGGTAGTTTGGAAATCAAAGCTTTGTGCCAGACTCTATCAAAAGCTTTTGATAATTATGTCCAAGGCAACAGCAAAAGTTTCACCAAAATCTCTAAAAGAGGATGACCAAGACTCAGTAAGGAAAGCCAGAAGATCACCAGTAGAGCGGCCTTGACGGAACCCATACTGGCGATCAGATAGAAGGTTGTGGAGTGATAGATGTTTAAGAATCTTCCTGTTGAAGATAGATTCAAAAACTTTAGATAGGCAGGAAATTAAAGCAATAGGATGGTAGTTTGAGGGATTAGAACGGTCACCCTTTTTAGGAACAGGTTGAATGTAAGTAAACTTCCAGCAAGAAGGAAAGGTAGTGTTGACAGACAGAGCTGAAAGAATTTGAATAGGCAAGGTGCAAGCATGGAGGCATTGTTTCGGAGAACAATAGGAGGGACCCC
Organism: Scylla paramamosain; assembly: GCF_035594125.1. Classification (NCBI taxonomy): domain Eukaryota; kingdom Metazoa; phylum Arthropoda; class Malacostraca; order Decapoda; family Portunidae; genus Scylla; species Scylla paramamosain. The sequence continues at coordinate 214,879 of NW_026973733.1, forward strand.
ATCCGGTCCATAAGCCTTCCGAGGGTTTAGGCCAGCGAGGGCATGGAAAACATCATTGCGAAGAATTTTAATAGGTGGCATGAAGTTGTCAGAGGGTGGAGGAGAGGGAGGAACAAGCCCAG
>NW_026973733.1:220000-240000 GCF_035594125.1 Scylla paramamosain
AGCCTAGGTTTCAAGGGGGCACCGGACCACTTCCAGAGAGACGGGGATAGCACGAACCGCACTCCTCCCACTGACGTCACGGCAATGGGGCCCCCGGACGTCGGCATGACGTTCCGGTAGCGGTACCCCCCGAGGTAGTTAAGGAGCGGCCAGTACTGATGATGGGGACGGTAACCACACCATTCAGTGGAAGCCACTTCACCCCCCACACAGAGGTAGTTGGGTGCGGCAAGGGCTGGGCAGGAAGGTAGTCAAGAGATGGTGGGGCGGGGCCCTGGAAGCATCCATGCAGGAATCCCCATTCACCCCCCGCCACCAGCGACTTACCGCGTGCAAGCAGATGGTATTAGATTTGACCCCTCGTTGCGGTGAGGGAGCCTTTTCGAGCCTCTGTCATTGCACATCCTACCATCATGTCAATCATTATCACAAACCATCCTCACCCTCCCCATGCACATAACACCACAACATTTTTTATACTTCTCTTTTCTTTAGCAGGTTGGCCTTTTTGCAGGAAGAGTCACAGGACAAGAGCAGAAAGGACCGACACCGCTTTTTCACCCACCACATTACATCATACATTAAATATCCCTGCCATCACCAAATCACTCTACTACTATCCGTGGTTCGGAACCCACGTAAAACTGTAGGTCCCTCCGCTATACGGATGTACTTCTTCCTCTGTCCTTCTTTGAACCAATAAAAAGCAAAAAAAAAAACCCTTTCTACTCTGACTGTCCTTCACTCCTCTTTCACATCCTGATGGTGCAGGCTCTGGATAGTCTGGCCCCTAACTTGTGCGTGGTTTGGCCCGGGGTTTTGGGTGCGTGGGCGGCGTTCGTGGCTGTGGCTGTGTTGGGCTTGGCCTGCTCGGTTGGTGGCGGACTCTCCTGCTTTCCCCGATAAAGACCTTGTCCCCCTTGCCATCTTAGCATGAATATAACACGTAAAAAAAAAAAAAAAAAAAAAAAAAAAAAAAAAAAAAAAAAAGATGTCCTTCCTCATTGAAATTGCGCCTGGGTTAAGCCCCAGTGACTATTTCTCCTACTACAATTCCCTTCTTATCACCCCCCTATTCTTCCCACTATCCCCACTTCCCCCTCCCCATCTTTTCTCTCTTTGTTATGTTATGTTATGTTATTTTGAGGCACATTCGTGAGCTTCCTGTTAGACCGTTCGGACGTCGTACTAGCAGCTCTCATCACCATGACTGGCCGCGGCAAGGGAGGCAAGGGTCTTGGAAAGGGAGGCGCCAAGCGTCACCGTAAGGTTCTGCGTGATAACATCCAGGGAATCACCAAGCCTGCTATCCGTCGTCTAGCTCGCCGAGGTGGCGTCAAGCGCATCTCTGGTCTCATCTACGAGGAGACTCGTGGGGTGCTCAAGGTGTTCCTTGAGAACGTTATCAGGGATGCTGTCACCTATACCGAGCACGCCAAGCGTAAGACCGTTACTGCCATGGACGTTGTCTACGCCCTCAAGCGTCAGGGCCGTACCCTGTACGGATTTGGTGGTTAAATCGCTCCATTATTGAGATGGTGCCAGCTATTCAGCTTGCATTATCATCATTGAATAACATCATCTCCCGGACCTTTTTAAGGTCCACAAACATGAAAAGAAAGAAGGACCATAGACTACTATTATTACTACTACTTTCTCATAACCATGTTCACTATCACTATCTGAGCTAAGAAAAGAAACCATTATTAATTATAACCATCTTTCTCACTTCATCAGGTCTTCTCCAAGTATTATTATTATTATCATTATTATTATTATTATTATTATTATTATTATTATTATCATTATTATTATTATTATTATTATTATTATTATTATTATTATTATTATTATTATTATTATCATTGACTTATTTCAATGATCACGCCCCTCATCGTTCTCAGTTTCTCATAAAACAAAATATACATTGAGATGAAAAAGACGCTCAACATATCACAATAGGCAACACATCTAATCAACTCTCCACTGTGACACACAGCAGGTACATTAGTAGAAATATAGTATACATATTTATTCTCGGTCACTTGCGTGCCTGACTAAATAATAATAATAATAATAACAAATAACTAACTCGAAAATAAATACACTACTTGCTTATTATTGATATACCAGTATAGTCTACACAACTCTCTAGATGTTTGAACGTGTGGCTCCGAAGAGGAGCCGGATTGATGGTGATATTGGCTGAAGGGGAGGGAGGCCCTTTATTTACTTCTTCTCAGTCTTCTTGGGAAGGAGCACGGCCTGAATGTTGGGCAGCACGCCACCCTGTGCAATGGTGACTCCGGAGAGGAGCTTGTTAAGTTCCTCGTCGTTGCGGATGGCCAGCTGCAGGTGACGTGGGATGATGCGAGTCTTCTTGTTGTCACGGGCGGCATTGCCGGCAAGCTCAAGGACTTCAGCAGCCAGGTACTCCATAACTGCCGCAAGGTACACGGGGGCACCAGCACCCACGCGCTCGGCGTAGTTGCCTTTCCTTAGAAGGCGATGAATCCTGCCGACCGGGAACTGGAGTCCAGCACGACTGGAACGGGACTTTGACTTTCCCTTCACCTTTCCTCCCTTGCCGCGTCCAGACATGATAATGGATGTTGTGGTAGTAGTAGTAGTAGTAGTAGTTGTTGTTGTTGGTGATAAATGAGGAGCGCGAGTACTCTAACCTCGTCGGTAGCTCTGCGAGCAAGTAGTGAATTTTGGGAAAAACGGCTATATATACGCGAGATCAGATCGGCCCAGAGCGCGTCTGGACCAATCAGGACGCTCGCTGAGGTGGCGACTCCTGATCCTGAGTAGGCACGCTAATATATATACCACTTTTCAACTGAGAAAACGCACACTCGTTCTCACAGCAGTACGGCGACACTATGCCTCCCAAAGCATCAGGAAAGGCTGCCAAGAAAGCTGGCAAGGCACAGAAGGCCATTGCCAAGGGCGACAAGAAGAAGAAGCGCAGGAGGAAGGAGAGCTACTCCATCTACATCTACAAGGTGCTCAAGCAAGTCCACCCAGACACTGGCGTGTCCTCCAAGGCCATGTCAATCATGAACTCGTTCGTGAATGACATTTTCGAGCGCATCGCTGCCGAGGCATCCCGCCTGGCACACTATAACAAGCGCTCCACCATCACCAGCCGGGAAATCCAGACCGCTGTCCGTCTTCTTCTGCCTGGTGAACTGGCAAAACACGCTGTTTCTGAAGGCACCAAGGCTGTTACCAAGTATACCTCCTCCAAGTAAACAGGCGGCCAGTATACTGCTGCCAGTATAAAATAATACCCGGCTCCATTGGAGCCACACTTGAAAAGGAAAAAAGATACGATATAGACAAATGCATTATTATTATAATTATTGTTATTATTATTAATATTATTATTATTATTATTTTTATTATTATTATTATTATTATTATTATTATTATTATTATTATTATTATCATTATTAATAATATTAATATTGTTGTTTTTATTATGATTATTATTATAATAATTATTGTATCATTATTATTATTATTATTATTATTATTATTATTATTATTATTATTATTATTATTATGCTTATTATTATCGTGATTATTATTCTGTGGAGATAAAGAAAAGATAAAAAAAAAATAGAGATAAAGAAAGATAAAAATTCTCCCAAGTGAAAGAGATATGGCCATGGAAGAGGGAATAATAATAATAATATAAAAAAAAAAAAAGGGGGGAAGGATATTGAGTTGAAAGTCGATACCTGATACTGAAAGATGGAAAATAAATATTTTCTTCCACAAAACCAAACAGATTGTCTATGAAAATTCTTTAATGAAAGAGATGTTTGGCCCTAAAAAGGGCCTAGATATTGCTGTTATGAAGATCATTCGTGGATGACTTCTTAGGCACGCTCGCCACGGATGCGACGAGCCAGTTGGATGTCCTTTGGCATGATAGTCACGCGCTTGGCATGGATGGCGCACAGGTTGGTATCCTCAAACAGACCCACGAGGTAAGCCTCGGAAGCTTCCTGGAGAGCCATGACAGCAGAGGACTGGAAGCGGAGGTCAGTCTTGAAATCCTGAGCAATTTCACGCACCAGGCGCTGGAAAGGCAGTTTCCTGATAAGCAGCTCAGTGCTCTTCTGATAACGGCGGATCTCACGGAGAGCAACGGTTCCAGGCCTGTAACGGTGGGGTTTCTTGACACCTCCAGTGGCTGGAGCAGACTTGCGAGCTGCCTTTGTAGCAAGCTGCTTGCGGGGCGCCTTGCCACCAGTGGACTTGCGAGCCGTTTGCTTGGTACGTGCCATAGTTGTGGTAACAACAACTCACAACGAACACTCAGCTGAGTCTGCCCGCGCTTCCCACAAAATCCCTTTATATATGAATCGGGTGGGCCCGACGACTCCAACCCTGCCTTGTGATTGGTCAGAAACGTCCAGTGAGGCTCATCGCCCACGCAGTCACCGCATGAAAGATGTGATCATTATTGTTAGTCTAATTCATTTTGTTCTTATTCTTATTCTTATTCTTATTCTTTCTTCCCTCATTCGTAACAAATCTTGGAAAATATACAGCAGAACTGACATGTCATTTAAAATTCTAAGACAATTAGCAAGAAAGTTGTGATATTCTTATTTTTTTCATTCTTTTTATTCTATTTTTTTCTTATTCTTGTCATAATTAATATTGTTATCTTTATTATTTTCATTTTTTTTTATTATTCTTCCTTATCTTATTCTTATTTATCCTACTTTTAGAGAGATGAGGCTTGTGCGGTCACCCATCCAAGTTCTGCCCGGACCCCCTGCTTAACCTTGCTGATCCCGCCGTCAGCTGATTGGTCAAGAGCGGAGAACAAGGTGTTGGGAGGGCTTATTTCTCTTATTCTTATTCTTTCCTGTATTGTTGTTGCATTGTTGTGCTGAAAATGTTGGAAAATATGCACTAAAATTAACCCTTCATTCATAATTCTACGACAATTAGCAAGAGAGATATATTATTACTTTTTTCCCTTATTTTTGTTCTTTTTATTCTTAATCTTCTTTTTTTTATTATAGTTGTTATTGTTATTTTATTATTTTCGTTTTTCGTTCATTCTCCTCATTCTTATTGCTATTTTTTTCTATTCTCAGAGAGATGAGGCTTTTGTGGTCACCCATCCAAGTTCTTCGAGGACCCCCTGCTTAACTGCGCTGATCCCGCCGTTAGCTAATTGGCCAAGACCGGAGAACTAGGTGTTGGGAGGCCTTCTTTCTATTATTCTTATTCTTTCTTCCCCCATTCATATCGTTGTATTGGAAATGTTGGAAAATATACAAAAGAATTCACCCTTCTATGACAATTAGGAAGAAAGACATGGGATGCTTTCTTTCTTTTTTTTTATATTCCTTTATTGTAATTTTTCTTATTCTTGTTATAATAATTCTTACTGTTATCTTTATTACTTAAAATTTTCGTTCATTCTCCCTATTCTTATTCTTATTTTATTTATTTATTTATTTTTTTTTTCAGACAGATGAGGCTTGTGTAGTCACCCATCCAAGTATTGCCCGAAACCCCTGCGTAATCTCGACGATTTCATTTGACAATACCTATTTACTTATTTATTTATTATTATATTTATTAAAAAAAAAAAAAGAAGAAAAGAAGATGAAGAATAAGGTATGTAATCGAAATACTCTCTCTATACTGTAGCAATAGTTTAGCTGGATGTACTTGTATTGTGTCAAAAATACTTGCAATATCTGCAATTGTAACCTGCAGTGTCGGCATAATGCATAATTAAGCAATGAAAAGAAAAATTAATAAAAGAATAAATGAAAAAAAGAAAGAAAAAAAGATACAATTAACAATTAAATATATTAGCTAACCCTCTACGTTTCTTTATCACTGCAGAAAAATGGAAACATTTTAACGTAGACTTGTCAAAATTCAACTGAAATTAAGGGTTAAATAAGGATTGTCACCCCTTCCCCAGAGGATATTCATTGTCTTTTAATATATATATATATATATATATATATATATATATATATATATATATATATATATATATATATATATATATATATATATATATATATATATATATATATATATATATATATATATACATAAACCATACTGGAAGAGCAAGGAGTTAGTGTTAATAAATATATTTGTTTTTTCTTCCAACTAGAAGAGGGGAAACTGGTTATGCTACCAAATGGAAGATAGTTTCTGAAAATTAGAATATGAATTCAGTTGAAACATTACTTGATACTGAATGAATCTTGCGCATGCCTACAAGAAAAGAGTCAGGGGAGAAGGTATATTATCTCGGCATGCCTTAGCGCGCCGGAAAATCTTGCAACCCCTCCACCTTTATATTGAGTTTTATTCACATTTGTGCTTGTGTATGTGAATTTAGTCATAAATGTGCAGTTGCAGGGTCAACACTGAAACAGAAAACCTATGCATATGACCCGATAATGTTAAATTAAGTGAGAAAAACAGGGAAAATAGTAATTTACTACACGCACGACCGCTCTGGCTCAATATATACCGCGCGACAAAAATTTTGAGGCACGGCACACTTCCTCCAACTCTGGTAGCAGAAGGTTCTCCCAGCTCCAGCTCCCAGCAGCAGCTAACCAACCAGCAGCCAACTTTGAAGGAAGAAGGTCCGCCTTACACTGAGCCGCCGAGTCACAAGCTCCGCCCCCCGGGTCCGGAAGGAACCAATAGGCGCCCAGCTCCGCTCCTGCTCTCACTCCTGTGTCCTTTAAAAGGCCGGCAGGAAGCAAGGCGCACACACTCGCCCACGAGCCACCTAAAAAGGAGCATTTTCGCTTCCAACGACTCTACAAAAAAAAAAAAAAAAAAAAAAAAAAAAAGGCTTTGGCCTGCTAGACAAAAAAGAATACCGATAGACAACCCGGCAGTCACTTCGAGGAGCCGCGGTCTTCCCTACGTTCCCTGTGGAGAGAGCCTCACCTAAGGGTATCGCTGGAAGATCGCAGTAACTCACTGGTATAAGTGACTTTTGCCAACTGTTCCTCCTACTCCACCTTTCTTTTCTTCGTACCGGCGACAGAGTCAGGATCGGGCCTTAGGCAAGCCCGCTCCGCGCTCTTTAGCCACCGGGGCCTCTAGTGTTGGCTAGAGCAGCCTAGAGACACCCCGTGAGCGTACAATCCCTACCTCAGGGCTAGATATTCAGGGTCTCCTCTCTCCATCTAGGATCCCCCTCGGGATATAGGTTCTAGGGCGACAGGAAACAACAATAGGTTGTTTATAGGCCACTCGTGGTTGTAGCACCCTAAAGGCTGTAGCGCCAAAAGGCTGTAGCGCCACTCACGCCTAATAACACTTTTCCACCACAGATTCTCTCCTACAGGGCTGCAGCATCATAGGGCCCGGCCCTATGATAAGATGGCCGCCCCACGCCCCCCTGACCGGACAATAAGGTACCGGATTAAAACTGCCAACATCCCTGCCGACCTCAGCAATGCCTTTTTTACCAGGACCCAGGTTCCCCACACAAAATGCTTTAAATCTGGCCCTTACATTATCGTTGGTCTAGCCAGTGAGGCTGATCGCGAAAGACACACCACTCACCAGGCAAACGAAAACTTAAAACTCCTAGGTTTCGAGCTTGTTGAGTCTCCAGAGGAAATATCCGCCAGGACCATCCTTGCCCGCCGTGTGGACGACTATTTACTGAAAAAAACTAACGACGATCTCCGAATGGAGATTGAAGCTAGAAACGAAACCCAAATTGAAGAAATACACGCAATCCCAAAAGCTCACATGATTAAAATACGTCTCCGGTCGAAACAACAGGCCGACCTCATCAAAAATAAAGGCATCAAAATATTTTCGCAAATAGTACCTTCTTATAACATTAATATTGAAGAATACAGACCGGTTACACAGTGTTACAAATGCTATAAATTCAGCCACCGCACTAACCAGTGCAAAGACACTGAACAGATCTGCTCTAAGTGTGCAGCTAAGGGCCACGACTACAAGAACTGCCAATCATCCACCTTAAAATGCATAAACTGTGAAGGGGAACACACAGCGGTCTCCTTTAAATGTCCCATAAAACGTGAGAGTCAGCAACAACAAAACTCTCCAAAACCTACCCCAATTACAACTACCTATGCACAAGCCACCACACCCAATACTTCCACACAAACTACTTCTAACACAAACACAAACTCAGAGAAACTTCTGCTTGCAGAAATTATCATAAAATATTCAATTCAGACCTCTTTTGGCGACTTAAAAAAGCAAGCTGAAACCATGAATTCCCTGCTTGAATATAACGGTTGCCCCACAATAAAGCTTCCACCAAACTTCCAACAAACCAACCAACAACACTTTAAACAACATTTCCAACAAAACGAAGAGATACACACTCCAACACCCCCACTTCAGCAACCCGAACTTACCACACCCAACGACACCAGTTCCCTCTCACCTAGGGACATGGGCTCCGAAGAAGACCCAGCTTCTGGTGAATCGCAGCCCCAGAAGTCCCCTCCAACACAATCCACTCCTACCACTACCATTACCAGTGCCATTACTTCTACCAACACAACCAACAACACCACAAAAAAGACTGACACAAAACGCCTGCTCACAAACCAACCCCAACCTTCACCCCCATCTACACGAACCGCATTAAGGGGTAGGAAAAACACCTAACACACTCAACAATGATCACAGTAGTACAACTAAACTGTCGCGGTTTCTGGAATAACAGACACCTTATCTCAGAAGCAATTCGATCTATCGATCCAGACATCGTCCTTCTCAACCACACAGGCACACCTCTTAAACCCATCAAACTTTACGGATACAACACACGCTACACAACAGGTACGCGCCATGATGGCGTAGCTATCATGGTAAAATGTACCATCAAACACATCCACATAACCGACTGGCCTTCAGCTCACTTCCTGGCCACCAAGATCGAAACACAACACGGGCAATTTCTAATCGCCACAACGTACAGCAGACCGGATACTGGGCTCCCTCTCACCAGCCTCAACAATCTCTTCAACCACACAAACCTACCAGTCTACATACTGGCAGACCTTAATGCCAGTCACACAGCATTTCGACATAACAAGAACAACCAACACGGACACGAACTTCTGCAACTCACACAACTAAAACGCCTCCGTTTCCTTGGTCCTGACTTTCCTACCTGCTATACCCACAATGGGAATGGCAGGCCGGATCTCATTCTCTCCAATCGGCAGTCCCTACCTTTCCACCACCACATCTCCCAAGGACCCCTCTGTGGTTCAGACCACGTTCCCATAATCCTAAAAATATCCTCCAACCCCATATCTATCCCATCCCCACCTGTCCCCGACTACCGCTCCGCCGATTGGGAGGGATTCAGGGAAACACTTACAGATCTACACCGACCAACACAGCTCGAAGGCCAACCATATACAGAAATAGACAGCGCCCTAGCGAAACTACACAGTGACATCCTGACATCAGCCAACAGACACACCCCAAAGAAACAACACACAATTCACATAGACTTCAGACCCTCCATAAAAACACAACGACTACTAGTGTGCTACAGAACACGCTTTTTAAAAAACATGAACAGCCTCATTCCCATCTACAGAGACCTATGCACCCTTCGCACACACATACTAAATAGCCTACAGGATGATCACAGCGCTCACTGGAGGACTCTAGTCTCCCGTATGGACGGAGCTCGCTGTAGAAACCCTACTCAGTTCTGGCACATGGTGCACAAGCTAAAGGGAAGCCAGCGGGAAAGATTCGAGTACCTCCTAGTGAACGGTGATCGAGTCACCAACCCAGACCAGGTCACCAACACCTTCCAGACACACTGGCGTAACTCCTTCCAACCACACCCTCTCCCTCTTCATGAGCCCAGTATTGCCCACATACACCATATCACCGATATTGTGCGCCAAAACCTAGCAAACACACTACCACATAACATTATACACTTAACACGACTAGACCCACAACACCCTCTCATCACACCCATTGAGGAGGAAGATGTCGCCAGGTTGCTCAGGCACACTCCGCGGCGAGCCCCCGGCCCCTCAGGAGTCACCTGGCCAATGGTGCGGAGCCTTCCTCCAGAAATCATATCCAGCCTGACAAAAATATTCAATGCTTGCCTCGCCTCTGGATACTTCCCAAAGGCTTTCAAAATTTCAAACATCACCCTAATTGCCAAGCCCGGAAAAAACTCTCACTTACCAGAAAACTATCGCCCCATAAGCCTACTTGAAATTCTTGGAAAAACTTTTGAGCGTCTAATCAATTTAAGATTGAGAGCGTTCCTCGAAGATAACGGATTGCTGGCACCACAGCAGTTCGGTTTCCGGAGGAACGCCTCAACTGAGGACGCCCTTAACAGCATAGTAGCCTACCTAAATTTCAACAAGCCATATTACAAGACAGCACTCGTGACAAAAGATGTCAAAAAAGCTTTTGACACCGTTTGGCACACCGGTTTAAAATATAAAATTTGTAATAACTTCAATCTCCCTTATCTAACACAACGCATCTTGTGTAGTTTTCTGGATGAGAGACAGACAAGAATCCGCCACCAGGGCACCTTTTCGTCATTTTTTACCCCTCAGGCTGGAGTCCCACAAGGCTCCGTACTCTCCCCAACCCTTTTTAACATGTACACAGCTGACCTACCCCTCCCAGCCCACAATGACTCACTAACTATTCAATACGCGGACGATGTAACGCAATTGGCCCGTGCCAGGTCGTTAGATCTCCTAACCGACAAAATTCAATGGGAACTGATGGCGACTGGCCTGTGGGAGATGAAATGGCGAATTCTCTCCCATCCCGAAAAATCAAAAGTCACTTATTTCAACATTAAAAGAAGTCAGCCCCGCCAAATCTCACTAAACAGAATTGATCCAATCCCCACCCCAATCCCCATCAGTAACAACAACAAAGTGCTTGGCCTCACCATAGATAAGCACCTCAACTTCAATATACATATAAAACAAAAAGCAACCATAGCCGCCAAGGCCTTGAGCAACCTGGAAAGATTTCGCGACAGCAGCACAAAAACAAAACTTCACCTCTACAAAGCTTTCATTCTCCCTCTCTTAACCTACTGCCCTCTTGCCCTCTCTCTCTCTGCTCCCTCCAACCTCTCTAAACTTCAGAAGGTTCAAAACCGAGCAATTCGTTTCGCTCTTGGGACGAAATGGTTCGACTTCAGAACCTCTCTCTCCATTCACGAGGAGTCCAACATCCCCCCTCTTAACATAACACTCCACAATAGAATCGAAAAACAACTAAGCTCCTTCTCCGACAGACACACAATCACATACAATTTCATTACCAACCTCCCCCCAGCTTTCCGTCACTTGCCGCACTGCAATCTCCTTGATCCTCCCACTGTGCCTCCTGAACCTGTCTTCTAATAATGGACTCCTCCTTTCTTCCCTTCACTATCTCCTTTTTCTGTACCACTCATGGTGTCTGAGTGGCATCATCGTCGTTCTCTCGTTCACGTGGGCGGGCCCGCGTGCCAACACCTAGTGGTTTTTTCATATTTTTTGTCTTATGGTTTTGTATTCATATTTTTGTTTTTATGCATTATTTTTCTGTCTCGCAGCCTAGGTTTTAAGGTGGCACCGGACCGCTCCTGGGAAAGGGACTAGACAAAAAAACACCGCCATTAACATACCATGCCTCTGACCGAGGGAGTGGGGTCGTGTGCCAACACCTAGTGGTTTTTTCATATTTTTTGTCTTATGGCTTTGTATTCATATTTTTGTTTTTTATACATTATTTTCCTGCCTCGCAGCCTAGGTTTCAAGAGGGCACCGGACCACTTCCAGAGAGACGGGGATAGCACGAACCGCACTCCTCCCACTGACGTCACGGCAATGGGGCCCCCGGCCGTCGGCATGACGTTCCGGTAGCGGTACCCCCCGAGGTAGTTAAGGAGCGGCCAGTACTGATGATGGGGACGGTAACCACACCATTCAGTGGAAGCCACTTCACCCCCCACACAGAGGTAGTTGGGTGCGGCAAGGGCTGGGCAGGAAGGTAGTCAAGAGATGGTGGGGCGGGGCCCTGGAAGCATCCATGCAGGAATCCCCATTCACCCCCCGCCACCAGCGACTTACCGCGTGCAGGCAGATGGTATTAGATTTGACCCCTCGTTGCGGTGAGGGAGCCTTTTCGAGCCTCTGTCATTGCACATCCTACCATCACGTCAATCATTATCACAAACCATCCTCTCCCTCCCCATGCATATAACACCACGACATTTTTTATATTATATTTATATATATGTATATGTGTATATGTGTGTATGTGTGTATATGTATGTATGTGTATATATGTATATATATATATATATATATGTATATGTATGTATATGTGTATGTATGTATGTATATGTATATGTATATATATATATGTATATATATATATATATATATTTATATATATATATTTTTTTTTTTTTTTTTTTTTTTTTTTTTTTTTTTTTTTTTTTTTTAGCAGGGTGGCCTTTTTGCAGGACGAGTCACAGGACACAAGAAAAAAGGACCAACACCGCTTTTTTCACCCACCACATTACATCATACAATAAATATCCCGGCCATCACCAAATCACTCTACTACTATCCGTGGTTCGGAACCCACGTAAAACTGTAGGTCCCTCCGCTATACGGATGCAATTCTTCCTCTGTCCTTCTTTGAACCAATAAAAAGCACAAAAAAACCCTTTTTACTCTGACTGTCCTTCACTCCTCTTTCACAACCTGATAATGCAGGCTCTGGATAGTCTGGCCCCTAACTTGTGCGTGGTTTGGCCCGGGGATTTGGGTGCGTGGGCGGCGTCCGTGGCTGTGGCTGTGTTGGGCTTGGCTTGCTCGGTTGGTGGAGGACTCTCCTGCTTTCCCCGATAAAGCCCTTGTCTTCCTGGCCATCTTAGAATGAATATAACACGTTAAAAAAAAAAAATAAATAAATAAAAAACATAAAAAAAAGATGTCCCTCCTAATTCAAATTGCGCCTGGGTCAAGCCCCAGTGACTATTTCTCCTCCTACAATTCCCTTCTTATCACCCCCCTATTCTTCCCACTATCCCCACTTCTCCCTCCCCATCTTTTCTCTCTTTGTTATGTTATGTTATGTTATTTTGAGGCACATTCGTGAGCTTCCTGTTAGACCGTTCGGACGTCGTACTAGCAGCTCTCATCACCATGACTGGCCGCGGCAAGGGAGGCAAGGGTCTTGGAAAGGGAGGCGCCAAGCGTCACCGTAAGGTTCTGCGTGATAACATCCAGGGAATCACCAAGCCTGCTATCCGTCGTCTAGCTCGCCGAGGTGGCGTCAAGCGCATCTCTGGTCTCATCTACGAGGAGACTCGTGGGGTGCTCAAGGTGTTCCTTGAGAACGTTATCAGGGATGCTGTCACCTATACCGAGCACGCCAAGCGTAAGACCGTTACTGCCATGGACGTTGTCTACGCCCTCAAGCGTCAGGGCCGTACCCTGTACGGATTTGGTGGTTAAATCGCTCCATTATTGAGATGGTGCCAGCTATTCAGCTTGCATTATCATCATTGAATAACATCATCTCCCGGACCTTTTTAAGGTCCACAAACATGAAAAGAAAGAAGGACCATAGACTACTATTATTACTACTACTTTCTCATAACCATGTTCACTATCACTATCTGAGCTAAGAAAAGAAACCATTATTAATTATAACCATCTTTCTCACTTCATCAGGTCTTCTCCAAGTATTATTATTATTATCATTATTATTATTATTATTATTATTATTATTATTATCATTATTATTATTATTATTATTATTATTATTATTATTATTATTATTATCATTGACTTATTTCAATGATCACGCCCCTCATCGTTCTCAGTTTCTCATAAAACAAAATATACATTGAGATGAAAAAGACGCTCAACATATCACAATAGGCAACACATCTAATCAACTCTCCACTGTGACACACAGCAGGTACATTAGTAGAAATATAGTATACATATTTATTCTCGGTCACTTGCGTGCCTGACTAAATAATAATAATAATAATAACAAATAACTAACTCGAAAATAAATACACTACTTGCTTATTATTGATATACCAGTATAGTCTACACAACTCTCTAGATGTTTGAACGTGTGGCTCCGAAGAGGAGCCGGATTGATGGTGATATTGGCTGAAGGGGAGGGAGGCCCTTTATTTACTTCTTCTCAGTCTTCTTGGGAAGGAGCACGGCCTGAATGTTGGGCAGCACGCCACCCTGTGCAATGGTGACTCCGGAGAGGAGCTTGTTAAGTTCCTCGTCGTTGCGGATGGCCAGCTGCAGGTGACGTGGGATGATGCGAGTCTTCTTGTTGTCACGGGCGGCATTGCCGGCAAGCTCAAGGACTTCAGCAGCCAGGTACTCCATAACTGCCGCAAGGTACACGGGGGCACCAGCACCCACGCGCTCGGCGTAGTTGCCTTTCCTTAGAAGGCGATGAATCCTGCCGACCGGGAACTGGAGTCCAGCACGACTGGAACGGGACTTTGACTTTCCCTTCACCTTTCCTCCCTTGCCGCGTCCAGACATGATAATGGATGTTGTGGTAGTAGTAGTAGTAGTAGTAGTTGTTGTTGTTGGTGATAAATGAGGAGCGCGAGTACTCTAACCTCGTCGGTAGCTCTGCGAGCAAGTAGTGAATTTTGGGAAAAACGGCTATATATACGCGAGATCAGATCGGCCCAGAGCGCGTCTGGACCAATCAGGACGCTCGCTGAGGTGGCGACTCCTGATCCTGAGTAGGCACGCTAATATATATACCACTTTTCAACTGAGAAAACGCACACTCGTTCTCACAGCAGTACGGCGACACTATGCCTCCCAAAGCATCAGGAAAGGCTGCCAAGAAAGCTGGCAAGGCACAGAAGGCCATTGCCAAGGGCGACAAGAAGAAGAAGCGCAGGAGGAAGGAGAGCTACTCCATCTACATCTACAAGGTGCTCAAGCAAGTCCACCCAGACACTGGCGTGTCCTCCAAGGCCATGTCAATCATGAACTCGTTCGTGAATGACATTTTCGAGCGCATCGCTGCCGAGGCATCCCGCCTGGCACACTATAACAAGCGCTCCACCATCACCAGCCGGGAAATCCAGACCGCTGTCCGTCTTCTTCTGCCTGGTGAACTGGCAAAACACGCTGTTTCTGAAGGCACCAAGGCTGTTACCAAGTATACCTCCTCAAAGTAAACAGGCGGCCAGTATACTGCTGCCAGTATAAAATAATACCCGGCTCCATTGGAGCCACACTTGAAAAGGAAAAAAGATACGATATAGACAAATGCATTATTATTATAATTATTGTTATTATTATTAATATTATTATTATTATTATTTTTATTATTATTATTATTATTATTATTATTATTATTATTATTATTATTATCATTATTAATAATATTAATATTGTTGTTTTTATTATGATTATTATTATAATAATTATTGTATCATTATTATTATTATTATTATTATTATTATTATTATTATTATGCTTATTATTATCGTGATTATTATTCTGTGGAGATAAAGAAAAGATAAAAAAAAAATAGAGATAAAGAAAGATAAAAATTCTCCCAAGTGAAAGAGATATGGCCATGGAAGAGGGAATAATAATAATAATATAAAAAAAAAAAAAGGGGGGAAGGATATTGAGTTGAAAGTCGATACCTGATACTGAAAGATGGAAAATAAATATTTTCTTCCACAAAACCAAACAGATTGTCTATGAAAATTCTTTAATGAAAGAGATGTTTGGCCCTAAAAAGGGCCTAGATATTGCTGTTATGAAGATCATTCGTGGATGACTTCTTAGGCACGCTCGCCACGGATGCGACGAGCCAGTTGGATGTCCTTTGGCATGATAGTCACGCGCTTGGCATGGATGGCGCACAGGTTGGTATCCTCAAACAGACCCACGAGGTAAGCCTCGGAAGCTTCCTGGAGAGCCATGACAGCAGAGGACTGGAAGCGGAGGTCAGTCTTGAAATCCTGAGCAATTTCACGCACCAGGCGCTGGAAAGGCAGTTTCCTGATAAGCAGCTCAGTGCTCTTCTGATAACGGCGGATCTCACGGAGAGCAACGGTTCCAGGCCTGTAACGGTGGGGTTTCTTGACACCTCCAGTGGCTGGAGCAGACTTGCGAGCTGCCTTTGTAGCAAGCTGCTTGCGGGGCGCCTTGCCACCAGTGGACTTGCGAGCCGTTTGCTTGGTACGTGCCATAGTTGTGGTAACAACAACTCACAACGAACACTCAGCTGAGTCTGCCCGCGCTTCCCACAAAATCCCTTTATATATGAATCGGGTGGGCCCGACGACTCCAACCCTGCCTTGTGATTGGTCAGAAACGTCCAGTGAGGCTCATCGCCCACGCAGTCACCGCATGAAAGATGTGATCATTATTGTTAGTCTAATTCATTTTGTTCTTATTCTTATTCTTATTCTTATTCTTTCTTCCCTCATTCATAACAAATCTTGGAAAATATACAGCAGAACTGACATGTCATTTAAAATTCTAAGACAATTAGCAAGAAAGTTGTGATATTCTTATTTTTTTCATTCTTTTTATTCTATTTTTTTCTTATTCTTGTCATAATTAATATTGTTATCTTTATTATTTTCATTTTTTTTTATTATTCTTCCTTATCTTATTCTTATTTATCCTACTTTTAGAGAGATGAGGCTTGTGCGGTCACCCATCCAAGTTCTGCCCGGACCCCCTGCTTAACCTTGCTGATCCCGCCGTCAGCTGATTGGTCAAGAGCGGAGAACAAGGTGTTGGGAGGGCTTATTTCTCTTATTCTTATTCTTTCCTGTATTGTTGTTGCATTGTTGTGCTGAAAATGTTGGAAAATATGCACTAAAATTAACCCTTCATTCATAATTCTACGACAATTAGCAAGAGAGATATATTATTACTTTTTTCCCTTATTTTTGTTCTTTTTATTCTTAATCTTCTTTTTTTTATTATAGTTGTTATTGTTATTTTATTATTTTCGTTTTTCGTTCATTCTCCTCATTCTTATTGCTATTTTTTTCTATTCTCAGAGAGATGAGGCTTTTGTGGTCACCCATCCAAGTTCTTCCCGGACCCCCTGCTTAACTGCGCTGATCCCGCCGTTAGCTAATTGGCCAAGACCGGAGAACTAGGTGTTGGGAGGCCTTCTTTCTATTATTCTTATTCTTTCTTCCCCCATTCATATCGTTGTATTGGAAATGTTGGAAAATATACAAAAGAATTCACCCTTCTATGACAATTAGGAAGAAAGACATGGGATGCTTTCTTTCTTTTTTTTTATATTCCTTTATTGTAATTTTTCTTATTCTTGTTATAATAATTCTTACTGTTATCTTTATTACTTAAAATTTTCGTTCATTCTCCCTATTCTTATTCTTATTTTTTTTATTTATTTATTTTTTTTCAGACAGATGAGGCTTGTGTAGTCACCCATCCAAGTATTGCCCGAAACCCCTGCGTAATCTCGACGATTTCATTTGACAATACCTATTTACTTATTTATTTATTATTATATTTATTAAAAAAAAAAAAGAAGAAAAGAAGATGAAGAATAAGGTATGTAATCGAAATACTCTCTCTATACTGTAGCAATAGTTTAGCTGGATGTACTTGTATTGTGTCAAAAATACTTGCAATATCTGCAATTGTAACCTGCAGTGTCGGCATAATGCATAATTAAGCAATGAAAAGAAAAATTAATAAAAGAATAAATGAAAAAAAGAAAGAAAAAAAGATACAATTAACAATTAAATATATTAGCTACCCCTCTACGTTTCTTTATCACTGCAGAAAAATGGAAACATTTTAACGTAGACTTGTCAAAATTCAACTGAAATTAAGGGTTAAATAAGGATTGTCACCCCTTCCCCAGAGGATATTCATTGTCTTTTAATATATATATATATATATATATATATATATATATATATATATATATATATATATATATATATATATATATATATATATATATATATATATATATATATATATATATATATATTCTTTTTATTTAAAGTCTTATTTAGAGAGAGAGAGAGAGAGAGAGAGAGGTAACGTCCTTGAGGATAGCAGCTCGTCTACGCTCCGCTCAGTGATCAGCGTTAGAATGTAATTCCTCATTTCTTTAAAAAAAAAAAAAAAAAAAAAAAAACAGAAACTTTATTTAGGGGGCTTGCTGGAAACAAACTACAATGGAGGAAAGAACAATATGTCTGCTATATGACCCACCCAGTTAAATTTTCAAGAAGCAAACGCAAGTTGGAAAATACGAGGAAGATAAATTTTCATTTATATACGTTTTATGGTAATTTCTGCCACGCCTTCCTCTATTCATCAAACGTCACTGACACTTATTCCCTTTATTTTTTACTTTACAGAATCTTTTGTAGGGCAAGACTCTAGAGGATATGTGCTTTCATAAATTCTATAATGCTTTGCTTATCATAGAGACATAAAAAAAAAAATAATAATAATAAAAATAAATAAATTAATTAATTTAAAAAATCAAAATAAATAGATATATAAATTAATTAATCAATCAAATAAATTTCTATGCTTCACCTTTATAGCATTCGTATGAATGTCAAAACAAAACAAAAAATATAAATATAAATAATAATATGAAAAAAAAAAATTACTAAATATATGAAAAATAGCATTACTACTACTACTACTACTACTACTACTACTGCTACTACTACTACTATTTTTTTTTTTTTTTTTATGTAGGAAGGACACTGGCCAAGGGCAACAAAAATGTAATAAAAAAAATGCCCACTGAAATGCCAGTCCCATACAGGGGTCAAAGCAGTGGTCAAAAAATGATGAATAAGTGTCTTGAAACCTCCCTCTTGAAGGAATTCAAGTCATAGGAAGGTGGAAATACGGAAGCAGGCAGGGAGTTCCAGAGTTTACCAGAGAAAGGGATGAATGATTGAGAATACTAGTTAACTCTTGCGTTAGAGAAGTGGACAGAATAGAGGTGAGAGAAAGAAGAAAGTCTTGTGCAGCGAGGCCACGGAAGGAGGGGAGGCATGCAGTTAGCAAGATCAGAAGAGCAGTTAGCATGAAAATAGCGGTAGAAGACAGCTAGATATGCAACATTGCGGCGGTGAGAGAGAAGCTGAAGACAGTCAGTTAGAGGAGAGGAGTTGATGAGACGAAAAGCTTTTGATTCCACCCTGTCTAGAAAAGCAGTATGAGTGGAACCCCCCTCAGACATGTGAAGCATACTCCATACATGGACGGATAAGGCCCTTGTACAGAGTTAGCAGCTGGGGGGGTGAGAAAAACTGGCGGAGACGTCTCAGAACACCTAACTTCATAAAAGCTGTTTTAGCTAGAGATGAGATGTGAAGTTTCCAGTTCAGATTATAAGTAAAGGACAGACCGAGGATGTTCAATGTAGAAGAGGGGGACAGTTGAGTGTCATTGAAGAAGAGGGGATAGTTGTCTGGAAGGTTGTGTCGAGTTGATAGATGGAGGAATTGATTTTTTGAGGCATTGAACAATATCAAGTTTGTTCTGCCCCAATGAGAAATTTTAGAAAGATCAGAAGTCAGGCGTTCTGTGGCTTCCCTGCGTGATATGTTTACCTCCTGAAGGGTTGGACGTCTATGAAAAGACGTGGAAAAGTGCAGGGTGGTATCTTCAGCGTAGGAGTGGATAGGACAAGAAGTTTGGTTTAGAAGATCATTAATGAATAATAAGAAGAGAGTGGGTGACAGGACAGAACCCTGAGGAACACCACTGTTAATTGATTTAGGAGAAGAACAGTGACCGTCTACCACAGCAGCAATAGAACGGTCAAAAAGGAAACTTGAGATGAAGTAAACAGAGAGAAGGATAGAAACCGTAGGAGGGTAGTTTGGAAATCAAAGCTTTGTGCCAGACTCT
>NW_026973733.1:245000-257500 GCF_035594125.1 Scylla paramamosain
TTCGTTCTTTACCAGAACACAGGTACCCCATACAAAATGTTTCCGATCTGGCCCGTATATCATCGTTGGCTTAGCTAGCGAGGCGGACCGTGAAAAACACACCACAGAACAGGCAACCGAAAATTTAAAACTTCTAGGCTTCGAGCTCGTAGAGTCTCCGGAGCAAATCGCCGCTCGAACAATCCTTGCCCGTCGAGTCGACGATTATATACTGAAAAAAACCAGCGAGGATCTCCGAGAGGAGATCGAAGAAAAAAACGGAATCCAGATCGACGACATAAAACTCATACAAAAAGTACACATGATCAAACTAAAGCTACGATCGAGACAGCAGGCAGAACAGGCGCAGAAGAAAGGAATCAAACTCTTTTCCCAAATAATACCCTCTTACAACGTCAGCATTGAGGAATACCGTCCGGTAAATCAATGTTATAAGTGTTATAAATTCAGTCATAGAACAAACCAATGTAAGGAGAAAGAACAAGTGTGCTCTAAGTGTGCAGCTAAGGGCCACGATTATAGAAACTGCCAATCAACCACATTAAAATGCGCTAACTGTGACGGCGAACACGTTGCTGTCTCGTTCAAATGCCCAGTTAAACGCACCCAGCAGCAACAACAAAACTCCATAACAGCAACACCAACAACCTCTTCACAGCCAAACAACTCCTACGCTCAAGCAGCCACACCTGCCACCCCAACACACATGAACACAATTTCTAACACAAACATGGAAAAACTGCTACTAGCCGAAATTATAATCAAATATTCCATACAAACCTCCTTCGGTGACCTGAGAAAACAAGCAGAAACCATGAACTCACTGCTGGAGTACAATGGTTGTCCAACAATAAAACTCCCACCAAATTTCACACAAACAAATCAACAACACTACCAACAAAAGCTTGTGGAACAAACAGAAGCCCCTACACAAACAAACCAACAACACCACCTTGCTGAACAAACAGAAGCTCCTACAGTCCCTAATCAGGAACCAAACTCCTCCTCCATCGAACAATCCAGCCTCCTTCCAACCGGGAACCTAGCTACCGGTGAGGACACAGTTTCTGGGAAAACGCAACCCCACAGCCCCACTCCTACCACTACCTCCACCACAAAAACGAACGAAAACACACCAACACAAGCCAGTAACACCGCACATAAAAGACACATTCCGGGTACACAACCCACCTCCCCTAGACCCACACGAACCACATCGAGAGTTAAGAAAACATGATTACGATCATGCAACTAAATTGTCGCGGCTACTGGAATAACCGGCACCTTATTTCAGAAGCTATTCGATCAACCGACCCAGACATCGTCCTCCTGAACCACACAGGTTCACCAACAAAACCAATTAAGCTATATGGATATAACACACGTTACACTACAGGTACACGTCATGATGGCGTAGCTGTCATGGTCAAATGCACCATCAAACACATCCACATAACCGACTGGCCTTCAGCACACTTCCTGGCCACCAGGATCGAAACACAACACGGGATATTTCTTATTGCCACCACATACAGCAGACCGGATACAGGGCTCCCTCTCACCAGTCTCAACAATCTCTTCAATCACACAAACATACCAGCCTATATACTGGCAGACCTCAATGCCAGTCACACAGCATTTAGACACACCAAGAACAACCAACATGGACACCAACTTCTACAACTTACACAACTGAAACGCCTCCGCTTCCTTGGCCCTGACTTTCCTACCTGCTATACCCACAATGGGAATGGCAGGCCGGATCTCATCCTCTCCAACCGGCAATCCCTACCTTTCCATCACCACATCTCCTACGGACCCATCTGTGGTTCAGACCACGTCCCCCTAATTCTAAAAATATCCTCAAACCCCATATCTATCCCATCCCCACCTGTCCCCGACTACCGCTCCGCCGACTGGGAGGGATTCAGGAAAACTCTTTCAGACCTACACCAACCACCACAGCTCGAAGGCCAACCCTATACAATAATAGACAGTGCCCTAGAGACACTACATAGTGACATCCTGACATCAGCCAACAGACACACACCAAAGAAACAACACAAAATTCACATAGACTTCAGACCCTCCATAAAAACACAACGACTACTAGTGTGCTACAGAACACGCTTTTTACAAAACATGCACAACCACATACCCATCTACAGAGACCTCTGCACCCTTCGCACACACATACTAAATAGCCTACAGGATGACCACAGCGCTCACTGGAGGAACCTAGTCTCCCTTATGGACGGAGCTCGCTGCAAAAATCCTACTCAGTTCTGGCACATGGTGCACAAGCTGAAGGGATGCCACCGGGAAAGATTCGAGTACCTCCTAGTGAACGGTGATCGAGTCACCAACCCAGACCAGGTCACCAACACCTTCCAGACACACTGGTGCAACACCTTCCAACCACACCCTTTCCCTCCCCATGAGCCCAGTATTGCCCACATACACCACATCACCGATCTTGTGCGCCGAAACATAGCAAACACGCTACCACATAACATTATACACTTAACACACCTAGATCCCCAACACCCTCTCACCACAC
Source organism: Scylla paramamosain (assembly GCF_035594125.1). Lineage (NCBI taxonomy): Eukaryota > Metazoa > Arthropoda > Malacostraca > Decapoda > Portunidae > Scylla > Scylla paramamosain. Next base: position 247,561 of record NW_026973733.1, read on the forward strand.
CCATTGAGGAGGAGGATGTCACCAGGTTGCTCAGACATACTCCGCAACGAGCCCCCGGCCCCTCAGGAGTCACATGGCCGATGGTGCGGAGCCTTCCTCCAGAAATCATATCCAGCCTGACAAAAATTTTCAATGCTTGCCTCGCCTCTGGATACTTCCCAAAGGCTTTCAAAATTTCAAACATCACCCTTATTGCCAAGCCCGGAAAAAACTCTCACTTACCAGAAAACTATCGCCCCATAAGCCTCCTTGAAATTCTTGGAAAAACTTTTGAACGTCTAATCAACTTAAGATTGAGAGCGTTCCTCGAATGTAACGGATTGCTGGCACCACAGCAGTTCGGTTTCCGGAGGAACGCCTCAACTGAGGACGCCCTTAACAGCATAGTAGCCTACCTAAATTTCAACAAGCCATATTACAAGACAGCACTCGTGACAAAAGATGTCAAGAAAGCTTTTGACACCGTTTGGCACACCGGTTTGAAATACAAAATTTGTAATAACTTCAATCTCCCTTTTCTAACACAACGCATCTTGTGTAGTTTTCTGGATGAGAGACAGACAAGAATCCGCCACCAGGGCAACTTTTCGCCATTTTTCACCCCTCAGGCTGGAGTCCCACAAGGCTCCGTACTCTCCCCCACCCTTTTTAACATGTACACAGCTGACCTACCCCTCCCAGCCCACAATGACTCACTAACTATTCAATACGCGGACGATGTAACGCAATTGGCCCGTGCCAGGTCGTTAGATCTCCTAACCGACAAAATTCAATGGGAACTGATGGCGACTAGCCTGTGGGAGATGAAATGGCGAATTCTCTCCCATCCCGAAAAATCAAAAGTCACTTATTTCAACATTAAAAGAAGTCAGCCCCGCCAAATCTCACTAAACAGAATTACTCCAATCCCCACCCCAATCCCCATCAGTAACAACAACAAAGTGCTTGGCCTCACCATAGATAAGCACCTCAACTTCAATATACATATAAAACAAAAAGCAACCATAGCCGCCAAGGCCCTGAGCAACCTGGAAAGATTTCGCGACAGCAGCACAAAAACAAAACTTCACCTCTACAAAGCTTTCATTCTCCCTCTCTTAACCTACTGCCCTCTTGCCCTCTCTCTCTCTGCTCCCTCCAACCTCTCTAAACTTCAAAAAGTTCAAAACCGAGCAATTCGTTTCGCTCTTGGGACGAAATGGTTCGACTTCCAAACCTCTCTCTCCATTCACCAGGAGTCCAACATCCCCCCCCTTAACATAACACTCCACAATAGAATCGAAAAACAACTAAGCTCCTTCTCCGACAGACACACAATCACATACAATTTCATTACCAACCTCCCCCCACCTTTCCGTCACCTGCCGCACTGCAATCTCCTTGATCCTCCCACTGTGCCTCCTGAACCTGTTTTCTAATAATGGACTCCTCCTTTCTTCCCTTCACTATCTCCTTTCTCTGTACCACTCATGGTGTCTGAGTGGCATCATCGTCGTTCTCTCGTTCACGTGGGCGGTCCCGCGTGCCAACACCTAGTGGTTTTTTCATATTTTTTGTCTTATGGTTTTGTATTCATATTTTTGTTTTTGTGCATTATTTTTTTGTCTCGCAGCCTAGGTTTTAAGGTGGCACCGGACCGCTCTTGGGAAAGGGACGCGACAAAAAATCACCGCCATTAACATACCATGCCTCTGACCGAGGGAGTGGGGTCGTGTGGCAACACCTAGTGGTTTTTTCATATTTTTTGTCTTATGGCTTTGTATTCATATTTTTGTTTTTTATACATTATTTTCTTGCCTCGCAGCCTAGGTTTCAAGGGGGCACCGGACCACTTCCAGAGAGACGGGGATAGCACGAACCGCACTCCTCCCACTGACGTCACGGCAATGGGGCCCCCGGACGTCGGCATGACGTTCCGGTAGCGGTACCCCCCGAGGTAGTTAAGGAGCGGCCAGTACTGATGATGGGGACGGTAACCACACCATTCAGTGGAAGCCACTTCACCCCCCACACAGAGGTAGTTGGGTGCGGCAAGGGCTGGGCAGGAAGGTAGTCAAGAGATGGTGGGGCGGGGCCCTGGAAGCATCCATGCAGGAATCCCCATTCACCCCCCGCCACCAGCGACTTACCGCGTGCAAGCAGATGGTATTAGATTTGACCCCTCGTTGCGGTGAGGGAGCCTTTTCGAGCCTCTGTCATTGCACATCCTACCATCATGTCAATCATTATCACAAACCATCCTCACCCTCCCCATGCACATAACACCACAACATTTTTTATACTTCTCTTTTCTTTAGCAGGTTGGCCTTTTTGCAGGAAGAGTCACAGGACAAGAGCAGAAAGGACCGACACCGCTTTTTCACCCACCACATTACATCATACATTAAATATCCCTGCCATCACCAAATCACTCTACTACTATCCGTGGTTCGGAACCCACGTAAAACTGTAGGTCCCTCCGCTATACGGATGTACTTCTTCCTCTGTCCTTCTTTGAACCAATAAAAAGCAAAAAAAAAAAAAAAAAAAAAAAAAACCCTTTCTACTCTGACTGTCCTTCACTCCTCTTTCACATCCTGATGGTGCAGGCTCTGGATAGTCTGGCCCCTAACTTGTGCGTGGTTTGGCCCGGGGTTTTGGGTGCGTGGGCGGCGTTCGTGGCTGTGGCTGTGTTGGGCTTGGCCTGCTCGGTTGGTGGCGGACTCTCCTGCTTTCCCCGATAAAGACCTTGTCCCCCTTGCCATCTTAGCATGAATATAACACGTAAAAAAAAAAAAAAAAAAAAAAAAAAAAAAAAAAAAAAAAAAAAAAAAAAAAAAAGATGTCCTTCCTCATTGAAATTGCGCCTGGGTTAAGCCCCAGTGACTATTTCTCCTACTACAATTCCCTTCTTATCACCCCCCTATTCTTCCCACTATCCCCACTTCCCCCTCCCCATCTTTTCTCTCTTTGTTATGTTATGTTATGTTATTTTGAGGCACATTCGTGAGCTTCCTGTTAGACCGTTCGGACGTCGTACTAGCAGCTCTCATCACCATGACTGGCCGCGGCAAGGGAGGCAAGGGTCTTGGAAAGGGAGGCGCCAAGCGTCACCGTAAGGTTCTGCGTGATAACATCCAGGGAATCACCAAGCCTGCTATCCGTCGTCTAGCTCGCCGAGGTGGCGTCAAGCGCATCTCTGGTCTCATCTACGAGGAGACTCGTGGGGTGCTCAAGGTGTTCCTTGAGAACGTTATCAGGGATGCTGTCACCTATACCGAGCACGCCAAGCGTAAGACCGTTACTGCCATGGACGTTGTCTACGCCCTCAAGCGTCAGGGCCGTACCCTGTACGGATTTGGTGGTTAAATCGCTCCATTATTGAGATGGTGCCAGCTATTCAGCTTGCATTATCATCATTGAATAACATCATCTCCCGGACCTTTTTAAGGTCCACAAACATGAAAAGAAAGAAGGACCATAGACTACTATTATTACTACTACTTTCTCATAACCATGTTCACTATCACTATCTGAGCTAAGAAAAGAAACCATTATTAATTATAACCATCTTTCTCACTTCATCAGGTCTTCTCCAAGTATTATTATTATTATCATTATTATTATTATTATTATTATTATTATTATTATTATCATTATTATTATTATTATTATTATTATTATTATTATTATTATTATTATTATTATTATTATCATTGACTTATTTCAATGATCACGCCCCTCATCGTTCTCAGTTTCTCATAAAACAAAATATACATTGAGATGAAAAAGACGCTCAACATATCACAATAGGCAACACATCTAATCAACTCTCCACTGTGACACACAGCAGGTACATTAGTAGAAATATAGTATACATATTTATTCTCGGTCACTTGCGTGCCTGACTAAATAATAATAATAATAATAACAAATAACTAACTCGAAAATAAATACACTACTTGCTTATTATTGATATACCAGTATAGTCTACACAACTCTCTAGATGTTTGAACGTGTGGCTCCGAAGAGGAGCCGGATTGATGGTGATATTGGCTGAAGGGGAGGGAGGCCCTTTATTTACTTCTTCTCAGTCTTCTTGGGAAGGAGCACGGCCTGAATGTTGGGCAGCACGCCACCCTGTGCAATGGTGACTCCGGAGAGGAGCTTGTTAAGTTCCTCGTCGTTGCGGATGGCCAGCTGCAGGTGACGTGGGATGATGCGAGTCTTCTTGTTGTCACGGGCGGCATTGCCGGCAAGCTCAAGGACTTCAGCAGCCAGGTACTCCATAACTGCCGCAAGGTACACGGGGGCACCAGCACCCACGCGCTCGGCGTAGTTGCCTTTCCTTAGAAGGCGATGAATCCTGCCGACCGGGAACTGGAGTCCAGCACGACTGGAACGGGACTTTGACTTTCCCTTCACCTTTCCTCCCTTGCCGCGTCCAGACATGATAATGGATGTTGTGGTAGTAGTAGTAGTAGTAGTAGTTGTTGTTGTTGGTGATAAATGAGGAGCGCGAGTACTCTAACCTCGTCGGTAGCTCTGCGAGCAAGTAGTGAATTTTGGGAAAAACGGCTATATATACGCGAGATCAGATCGGCCCAGAGCGCGTCTGGACCAATCAGGACGCTCGCTGAGGTGGCGACTCCTGATCCTGAGTAGGCACGCTAATATATATACCACTTTTCAACTGAGAAAACGCACACTCGTTCTCACAGCAGTACGGCGACACTATGCCTCCCAAAGCATCAGGAAAGGCTGCCAAGAAAGCTGGCAAGGCACAGAAGGCCATTGCCAAGGGCGACAAGAAGAAGAAGCGCAGGAGGAAGGAGAGCTACTCCATCTACATCTACAAGGTGCTCAAGCAAGTCCACCCAGACACTGGCGTGTCCTCCAAGGCCATGTCAATCATGAACTCGTTCGTGAATGACATTTTCGAGCGCATCGCTGCCGAGGCATCCCGCCTGGCACACTATAACAAGCGCTCCACCATCACCAGCCGGGAAATCCAGACCGCTGTCCGTCTTCTTCTGCCTGGTGAACTGGCAAAACACGCTGTTTCTGAAGGCACCAAGGCTGTTACCAAGTATACCTCCTCCAAGTAAACAGGCGGCCAGTATACTGCTGCCAGTATAAAATAATACCCGGCTCCATTGGAGCCACACTTGAAAAGGAAAAAAGATACGATATAGACAAATGCATTATTATTATAATTATTGTTATTATTATTAATATTATTATTATTATTATTTTTATTATTATTATTATTATTATTATTATTATTATTATTATTATTATTATCATTATTAATAATATTAATATTGTTGTTTTTATTATGATTATTATTATAATAATTATTGTATCATTATTATTATTATTATTATTATTATTATTATTATTATTATTATTATTATTATTATGCTTATTATTATCGTGATTATTATTCTGTGGAGATAAAGAAAAGATAAAAAAAAAATAGAGATAAAGAAAGATAAAAATTCTCCCAAGTGAAAGAGATATGGCCATGGAAGAGGGAATAATAATAATAATATAAAAAAAAAAAAAGGGGGGAAGGATATTGAGTTGAAAGTCGATACCTGATACTGAAAGATGGAAAATAAATATTTTCTTCCACAAAACCAAACAGATTGTCTATGAAAATTCTTTAATGAAAGAGATGTTTGGCCCTAAAAAGGGCCTAGATATTGCTGTTATGAAGATCATTCGTGGATGACTTCTTAGGCACGCTCGCCACGGATGCGACGAGCCAGTTGGATGTCCTTTGGCATGATAGTCACGCGCTTGGCATGGATGGCGCACAGGTTGGTATCCTCAAACAGACCCACGAGGTAAGCCTCGGAAGCTTCCTGGAGAGCCATGACAGCAGAGGACTGGAAGCGGAGGTCAGTCTTGAAATCCTGAGCAATTTCACGCACCAGGCGCTGGAAAGGCAGTTTCCTGATAAGCAGCTCAGTGCTCTTCTGATAACGGCGGATCTCACGGAGAGCAACGGTTCCAGGCCTGTAACGGTGGGGTTTCTTGACACCTCCAGTGGCTGGAGCAGACTTGCGAGCTGCCTTTGTAGCAAGCTGCTTGCGGGGCGCCTTGCCACCAGTGGACTTGCGAGCCGTTTGCTTGGTACGTGCCATAGTTGTGGTAACAACAACTCACAACGAACACTCAGCTGAGTCTGCCCGCGCTTCCCACAAAATCCCTTTATATATGAATCGGGTGGGCCCGACGACTCCAACCCTGCCTTGTGATTGGTCAGAAACGTCCAGTGAGGCTCATCGCCCACGCAGTCACCGCATGAAAGATGTGATCATTATTGTTAGTCTAATTCATTTTGTTCTTATTCTTATTCTTATTCTTATTCTTTCTTCCCTCATTCATAACAAATCTTGGAAAATATACAGCAGAACTGACATGTCATTTAAAATTCTAAGACAATTAGCAAGAAAGTTGTGATATTCTTATTTTTTTCATTCTTTTTATTCTATTTTTTTCTTATTCTTGTCATAATTAATATTGTTATCTTTATTATTTTCATTTTTTTTTATTATTCTTCCTTATCTTATTCTTATTTATCCTACTTTTAGAGAGATGAGGCTTGTGCGGTCACCCATCCAAGTTCTGCCCGGACCCCCTGCTTAACCTTGCTGATCCCGCCGTCAGCTGATTGGTCAAGAGCGGAGAACAAGGTGTTGGGAGGGCTTATTTCTCTTATTCTTATTCTTTCCTGTATTGTTGTTGCATTGTTGTGCTGAAAATGTTGGAAAATATGCACTAAAATTAACCCTTCATTCATAATTCTACGACAATTAGCAAGAGAGATATATTATTACTTTTTTCCCTTATTTTTGTTCTTTTTATTCTTAATCTTCTTTTTTTTATTATAGTTGTTATTGTTATTTTATTATTTTCGTTTTTCGTTCATTCTCCTCATTCTTATTGCTATTTTTTTCTATTCTCAGAGAGATGAGGCTTTTGTGGTCACCCATCCAAGTTCTTCCCGGACCCCCTGCTTAACTGCGCTGATCCCGCCGTTAGCTAATTGGCCAAGACCGGAGAACTAGGTGTTGGGAGGCCTTCTTTCTATTATTCTTATTCTTTCTTCCCCCATTCATATCGTTGTATTGGAAATGTTGGAAAATATACAAAAGAATTCACCCTTCTATGACAATTAGGAAGAAAGACATGGGATGCTTTCTTTCTTTTTTTTTATATTCCTTTATTGTAATTTTTCTTATTCTTGTTATAATAATTCTTACTGTTATCTTTATTACTTAAAATTTTCGTTCATTCTCCCTATTCTTATTCTTATTTTTTTTATTTATTTATTTTTTTTCAGACAGATGAGGCTTGTGTAGTCACCCATCCAAGTATTGCCCGAAACCCCTGCGTAATCTCGACGATTTCATTTGACAATACCTATTTACTTATTTATTTATTATTATATTTATTAAAAAAAAAAAAGAAGAAAAGAAGATGAAGAATAAGGTATGTAATCGAAATACTCTCTCTATACTGTAGCAATAGTTTAGCTGGATGTACTTGTATTGTGTCAAAAATACTTGCAATATCTGCAATTGTAACCTGCAGTGTCGGCATAATGCATAATTAAGCAATGAAAAGAAAAATTAATAAAAGAATAAATGAAAAAAAGAAAGAAAAAAAGATACAATTAACAATTAAATATATTAGCTACCCCTCTACGTTTCTTTATCACTGCAGAAAAATGGAAACATTTTAACGTAGACTTGTCAAAATTCAACTGAAATTAAGGGTTAAATAAGGATTGTCACCCCTTCCCCAGAGGATATTCATTGTCTTTTAATATATATATATATATATATATATATATATATATATATATATATATATATATATATATATATATATATATATATATATATATATATATATATATATATATATATATATATATATTCTTTTTATTTAAAGTCTTATTTAGAGAGAGAGAGAGAGAGAGAGAGAGGTAACGTCCTTGAGGATAGCAGCTCGTCTACGCTCCGCTCAGTGATCAGCGTTAGAATGTAATTCCTCATTTCTTTAAAAAAAAAAAAAAAAAAAAAAAAACAGAAACTTTATTTAGGGGGCTTGCTGGAAACAAACTACAATGGAGGAAAGAACAATATGTCTGCTATATGACCCACCCAGTTAAATTTTCAAGAAGCAAACGCAAGTTGGAAAATACGAGGAAGATAAATTTTCATTTATATACGTTTTATGGTAATTTCTGCCACGCCTTCCTCTATTCATCAAACGTCACTGACACTTATTCCCTTTATTTTTTACTTTACAGAATCTTTTGTAGGGCAAGACTCTAGAGGATATGTGCTTTCATAAATTCTATAATGCTTTGCTTATCATAGAGACATAAAAAAAAAAAATAATAATAATAAAAATAAATAAATTAATTAATTTAAAAAATCAAAATAAATAGATATATAAATTAATTAATCAATCAAATAAATTTCTATGCTTCACCTTTATAGCATTCGTATGAATGTCAAAACAAAACAAAAAATATAAATATAAATAATAATATGAAAAAAAAAAATTACTAAATATATGAAAAATAGCATTACTACTACTACTACTACTACTACTACTACTGCTACTACTACTACTATTTTTTTTTTTTTTTTTATGTAGGAAGGACACTGGCCAAGGGCAACAAAAATGTAATAAAAAAAATGCCCACTGAAATGCCAGTCCCATACAGGGGTCAAAGCAGTGGTCAAAAAATGATGAATAAGTGTCTTGAAACCTCCCTCTTGAAGGAATTCAAGTCATAGGAAGGTGGAAATACGGAAGCAGGCAGGGAGTTCCAGAGTTTACCAGAGAAAGGGATGAATGATTGAGAATACTAGTTAACTCTTGCGTTAGAGAAGTGGACAGAATAGAGGTGAGAGAAAGAAGAAAGTCTTGTGCAGCGAGGCCACGGAAGGAGGGGAGGCATGCAGTTAGCAAGATCAGAAGAGCAGTTAGCATGAAAATAGCGGTAGAAGACAGCTAGATATGCAACATTGCGGCGGTGAGAGAGAAGCTGAAGACAGTCAGTTAGAGGAGAGGAGTTGATGAGACGAAAAGCTTTTGATTCCACCCTGTCTAGAAAAGCAGTATGAGTGGAACCCCCCTCAGACATGTGAAGCATACTCCATACATGGACGGATAAGGCCCTTGTACAGAGTTAGCAGCTGGGGGGGTGAGAAAAACTGGCGGAGACGTCTCAGAACACCTAACTTCATAAAAGCTGTTTTAGCTAGAGATGAGATGTGAAGTTTCCAGTTCAGATTATAAGTAAAGGACAGACCGAGGATGTTCAATGTAGAAGAGGGGGACAGTTGAGTGTCATTGAAGAAGAGGGGATAGTTGTCTGGAAGGTTGTGTCGAGTTGATAGATGGAGGAATTGATTTTTTGAGGCATTGAACAATATCAAGTTTGTTCTGCCCCAATGAGAAATTTTAGAAAGATCAGAAGTCAGGCGTTCTGTGGCTTCCCTGCGTGATATGTTTACCTCCTGAAGGGTTGGACGTCTATGAAAAGACGTGGAAAAGTGCAGGGTGGTATCTTCAGCGTAGGAGTGGATAGGACAAGAAGTTTGGTTTAGAAGATCATTAATGAATAATAAGAAGAGAGTGGGTGACAGGACAGAACCCTGAGGAACACCACTGTTAATTGATTTAGGAGAAGAACAGTGACCGTCTACCACAGCAGCAATAGAACGGTCAAAAAGGAAACTTGAGATGAAGTAAACAGAGAGAAGGATAGAAACCGTAGGAGGGTAGTTTGGAAATCAAAGCTTTGTGCCAGACTCTATCAAAAGCTTTTGATAATTATGTCCAAGGCAACAGCAAAAGTTTCACCAAAATCTCTAAAAGAGGATGACCAAGACTCAGTAAGGAAAGCCAGAAGATCACCAGTAGAGCG
>NW_026973733.1:262500-275000 GCF_035594125.1 Scylla paramamosain
CACAACTCTCTAGATGTTTGAACGTGTGGCTCCGAAGAGGAGCCGGATTGATGGTGATATTGGCTGAAGGGGAGGGAGGCCCTTTATTTACTTCTTCTCAGTCTTCTTGGGAAGGAGCACGGCCTGAATGTTGGGCAGCACGCCACCCTGTGCAATGGTGACTCCGGAGAGGAGCTTGTTAAGTTCCTCGTCGTTGCGGATGGCCAGCTGCAGGTGACGTGGGATGATGCGAGTCTTCTTGTTGTCACGGGCGGCATTGCCGGCAAGCTCAAGGACTTCAGCAGCCAGGTACTCCATAACTGCCGCAAGGTACACGGGGGCACCAGCACCCACGCGCTCGGCGTAGTTGCCTTTCCTTAGAAGGCGATGAATCCTGCCGACCGGGAACTGGAGTCCAGCACGACTGGAACGGGACTTTGACTTTCCCTTCACCTTTCCTCCCTTGCCGCGTCCAGACATGATAATGGATGTTGTGGTAGTAGTAGTAGTAGTAGTAGTTGTTGTTGTTGGTGATAAATGAGGAGCGCGAGTACTCTAACCTCGTCGGTAGCTCTGCGAGCAAGTAGTGAATTTTGGGAAAAACGGCTATATATACGCGAGATCAGATCGGCCCAGAGCGCGTCTGGACCAATCAGGACGCTCGCTGAGGTGGCGACTCCTGATCCTGAGTAGGCACGCTAATATATATACCACTTTTCAACTGAGAAAACGCACACAGAGACCACTCAGCCGCCGTGGAGTACAGACGTCTTGCACCGCACTCCTGTCGTCCGCCCAGCTGTTCTTGTCCGTAGGACAAGAACAATCCTCGGCCAGTCCTCTTGCTGTTCGCACTCGGCTGAGAGCATTGCTTTCAGCCAATCAGCGACCGGCCGCCCGCCCCACTTTCAGCCTTGTGCGGCTCACTAGGCAACTAGACCTCGTGGAGTGAAGACTACACACATCTCTTCCACTTGACTCAGTGCGTGACTGAGTGCGGGAGAGGCAGGGTTCATCTCTGCAGTGCTCAGGCTTCACTTGGGCACATCGCTGCGCCTCTGCGACCCTGATATCCAGGTTTCCTTCCTCCTCCACCAAGAAACACTCCACGACCCCCAGTGCTCCGGATTTATTCCTTCAGCGACCTGGACTCAAACTCCAGTGCACAGTGTTTGCTCTTCAGCGGTCTTTCGCTTCAGTGTTCCCCAGTGTACCAACAGTGTTCCCCAGTGTTGTGCTCCCTCCATAGAATGCCCCAGCATCCAGGACATTCCATACAGTGCGGGTGTATTGTTTTGCATGGATAAACTGTAGTGAAGTGTTTGCGAAGTGAGCGAGTGTCTGTGTAGTGAAGTGAAGTGTGCCCCCAGTGCAGTGTTCTCCCGAGTGTGCGTATGCAGGGTTAAGCTTCGACTCCGGTCAGGCGCTGGACGGGTGACCGCCCGCTCCCCCCAGTGCCTAGGATTAGCCCCAACAGTGTGTGTGTTAGTGCTGTGCAGCAAGACCTTGGTGAAGTATTAGTGTTGTGTGCCCAGTGCAGTGCTTCTTACGCAGCTCCGGCTGCGTTAGTGCACACCAAGTGTGCAGTGCTGTGCCCCGGCGTAAGGAATCCTCGCCACGGGGCATGGGTGACCAGCCCGTTTTTAGGCGGCTGCTGCGCAGGCTCTGACCGGCATCATGGGCCGAGTCAGAATAAAACACCCCAACCCCAGAGACATTGGGGTGCGCCGGCGCCTCCTCGCCCTCCTGGCCCCGACCATCAAGGTTACTAGGCTTATACCGGCCAGTGACGCTGTGGTGGTTCTCACACCCACAGACAAGGACGCCGATGCTATCTTCCAGGATGGCATGCCTGCTCGACTGTCTGGTGATGGATTCACCCCCCTGTTGCCCCCTGAGCTCCGAGCACAGCGCACGGTGATCTGCTCAGGACTGGACGAACTTATATATGAGCACACGGCGGAGGAAATCGCCGACGAAGTAGGAAGCCAGCATGATTGGGCCGCCGTGGAGGGTGTTTTCAAGTTCCCTCGCTCACCCACCATGAAGATAACCTTCACGCGTGCAGATATGGCCACGAAGGCTCTGACAGAAGGCTTGCACCTTTTTTGTATCCACGTGCCAGGGCACCAGTTGCGGCAGGAGACATACACACCTCTCCTGACCTGTAATAGGTGCAACGCCGTGGAAGAACACCACACCAGGAGCTGCCCCCACCCAGCGGATTACGTCCGGTGTTCTGAGTGCGGCAGCCGGGAACACACCTTCAGGAACTGTTCTGCCACAACAAAATCATGCCTCAACTGCGGAGGGGACCACAGCGCCAGAGCCATGCGGTGTCCCACCCGCAAGGAGGCCCTGAAGAAGAAGGAGGAGGCGATGCGCCAGGCTCGCACCAAGCCAGGCGTATCATTCGCTCAGACGACGTCTGCCTCGCTCCCGGCCACACCCCAACCCCCCAACCTTGGACCTATCGACCCCACCAAGTCGCTGACCGGATTGATGTGCTTGCTTCACGCACATCTTTCCAATGTGGCCTCTCCAGGGTGCTTCCAACAGACTCTCTCAGCGAGTCTTGCCGAGAATGGTCTGCCCAACGTGAAGCTTCCTCCACCGCCACCTCTTCAAGCTCCGGATGCCTTCGCCAGGGCTGTCTCCCTTGCGACCTCCCTGGCCGCTCCCACAGCACCTCCAGTCTCCACACCTTCCACCACCGCCCAAGGCGCCACAGAAGACTCCGCTTCCGCTGCCTCCTCAGCCTCAGAGGACTCTGAGGACGAGGACGACCAGCAAAACGACGTCGAGGTCATCAGGTTTGGCTTCATGGCCAAGACAGATAAGAGGAAGACCCCCAACACCCGGAGGGAGTTCAACCATGCTCTCCGTCATGGGGCACTGGTACTCTGCCACACTGGGCCTTCAGGAGCGGAGGAAGCGGTCTTAGACCACGTGAAGGAGAACCTAGACTCCCTCACGGACTGGACCATCTACTCCACCGAAGACCACGAACGCGCAAAGAAGGCTCCCCGGCAAATTGTGGCGGACTTACTCCCCGGTAGGCTGTCTGTAACACGCGAATAATGCCCCGTCTCCGAGTAATCCAGCACAATGTACTCCATTGGGACACACGTAAGTTTGACCTTACTAACACATATAGACAATTTGACCCTGACGTTGTTCTCATCAACAGCCACGGACTGCGCGACGAGACTAGACTTAAGATCCCTGGATTTAGGATATACCAACAGAACGTCAGTAACGAAATAAATGACGGAGTGGCAATTGCTATAAAGTCTCACACACGACACAAAGTCCATGGCGACTTTTTGTCGGAGACGTTAGCTATCGAAATTGAAACAATAGACGGACCCCTCCTTATTGCCACCAGCTACCTCCCTCCCCGCAGACCTTACCTTCCCCATCCTGACTTCCTCCGACTCCTCCGCAGACAGACACCTGTTTTCCTTGTCGGGGACTTGAACGCCCGACATCCCTATTTAGGATACACTACTTCCAACCAGGTAGGGAGAGACATAGTAGACTATCTTCGACGACAGACTGCACTCCATATCGGCCCTTTCTTTCCCACCTACTTTGATTTTCGGACTGCCTCAACTCCTGACATAGCTCTAACTAACAGGGTGAATTTTCTTCATTACTCCTTCACGCCTGGACCTCTGACGACTAGTGACCACATACCTACTATCCTCGATATTTCCACCTCCCCGCTCCTCATCCCTAGTGTCAGGAGGTATAACTATAAAAGAGTAAACTGGGACGCGTTTTCTGAGGACGACGCCCTACAGATGACAGACCTACCAGACGTGACCTACGGCACCCTGGAGGACATTGACGCAGCACTAGAGACATGGATGACCACAGTCAAGACCACTGCTGACAGACACATACCCCTGACCTCCCACAAAATTAGGTCCGCCCCAAGACCCTCCCGAACGACGCAGCTGCTGCGGATTCAATTCCAGGCGCTACGTGACAGAGCGAGCCAGAGAGGCTGGACTTACGATGAGTACAGGCAGTACAGACATGTTAAAGCTATACTGCACGACTCGCGACAAACAGAAGCTAGGACGCACTGGGGGAGGAAGTTGGCAAGCTTAGCTGCCAACCACCGTGATCCCAGGAAGTTTTGGAGAGAAATCAAGTGTCTCTCAGGTAGAACGACAGGACCAGACGCGTACCTAATAGACATTACAGGTGACAAGAAGTTCACGAACGAGGAAAAAGAACACCTTTTCACGTCCATTTGGGACCGTGTGTACAGAGAGGACTACGACGACGACTTTGACGACAATGACCATGTGCTGGATTACATGGCACATGCCGTGTACAGAACCTACCCGTTCGACTCTGCTGATCCTGCCCGTCTCACAGGTACCTCCCCACTGGACTGTTTTATTTCCGCTCAGGAGATGGCTGCCGCGATCAAATGTGGCAAGCCGACTAGCCCTGGCGGCAGCAAGATAAACAAGACTATACTCTCTTATCTTCCAGCTTCGGCGCTAGCCAGATTAAGGGCAATCTTCAATGCGGCGCTCTCAGCAGGATATTTCCCGGACGGATTCAAGCAGGCGGAGATGAGGATGATTCCTAAGGCCGGCAAGACTCCGACTCGTCCGGAGAACTACCGCCCCATCTCCCTGCTGGAGGTACCGGGGAAGCTGCTGGAGAGGGTTGTCTCCGCTCGGCTGCGCACCTATCTGGAGACGGGAAACCATCTACACCCAGCGCAGTATGGTTTCCGGAGCGGCAGGGGCACTGTCCATGCCATCGCTCTGGCAACCGAGACCATCGCCATACACCAGGCCAATAGGTACCGCTGTAACTTGGTGCTGCGGGACGTGAGTAAGGCGTTTGACCGTGTCTGGCACCTTGGGCTGAAGTACAAGCTCCTTCACCTGGGGCTGCCTGCACCGGTTGAGCGCCTTCTCTGTGACTTCCTGGACGACAGGACGGCGAGGGTGAGGGTAGGGGGCCACCTCGGTCCAGCTTTTCCCCTCGCCACAGGAGTTCCGCAGGGCAGTGTGCTGTCGCCCACCCTGTACAGCATTTATACCAGCGATTGTCCAGCCTCAGAGGCTGGTATCAATTTACTGTATGCTGACGATGTCTCCCAGATTATTTTCCACCCAGGTCGCTCCAGCTTGATGACGAACGCCCGCACTGCCAGAGAGATCGCCCGCATCAATGCCTTCGAGAGGGAGTGGAGGATCAGGACAAACCTGGCCAAGTTTAAGGTCGTCCCCCTCGCCACAAAGACCCCCGCCCCACTGCTAGTGGATGGGGATGAGGTTGAGTTTAGCCCCAGGGGCACCCTCCTGGGGCTCTCCATATCCACAACTGGGTACACTTCACACGTGTCCCAGAGAGTGGCAAAAGCGAAGTCGGCCCTCACCAGGCTGTACCGCTTCAGGGATCTGACCACTGGTCTCAAGCTCCACCTAATAAAGGCTTTGATTTTGCCCATTCTAACTTATCCACCTATTCCCTTGCATGCTCTCTCTAAAACAGCCATCAGCAAGCTTCAGCGGGTCCAGAACAACGCCCTGAGGTTCGCCTTCGGCACCAGATGGGACGACTTTGTCACCTCGGCTGCTCTTCACGAAGCCGCATCCCTCCCAGCCCTGAACGTCCGCCTTCACGATATGGCCGCCAGGGTTTGGGAACAGATGGATGCCGAGGAATGGGATCAGTTCCAGGCGCTGAGGACACAGCACGACGAGGCTCTACCCCGGGAACACGCCGGGTTCCCCAGGAGTCTTCGCCGAGTGCAAGACCCGCCTCCCGAACCCCGATACAGGTGAATGTTATATTTCCGTAACTCATTCCCCTATTAAATTCACAATCTACCTGTATCACTACTAGAAATTAGTCACTCTCCCCCCAAGCACTCTTTTACTGCTAGATAATTTGTCCGCAGATCACGCCATTATCATCACCGACTGCTGACTGAGAGAGAGCGAGCATCTGTCCTTCTCCTTCTGAGAGTAGAGGTACCGTGACGACAGTGGTGGACTGCAGCTAGCCACTAAGAGATCTGCCAGGCCTGATGACGCCCCCGGCGACACCGACGGCATACCCAGTGGTGGTTCCAGCATCGCGAACTTCCCCTCGCCCCCCCGCGCCCCGAGTCGCCGAGGGACCGGCCGACGTCCTGGCGAGGGGTAATCGTCCTCCGGGGTAGCCTGCTCAGCCCCCGGCAGCGGGACCGAGTTCGGGAAACGCACAGCTGAGGGGTTGGCTGGGGCTGACGGCGCCGCAGGCGTCGCCGAAGGCCTCCCCTTTGAACTCCCCCCCGAACCACCGACAGCGACTCCTAGAACCTCCGACATCGACCCGCGCCCAAGACACCTGCCCACCACCCTCTCCCCCGTCGCAGGACTCCCGAAATAATCGAGTGTATCGTTACAGTGCACAGTGAACATCCACGCGTGTTCTGTGACTCTCATGTTTATTTTGTACGTGATATTGTGACGATTTTTGCTCCCTCGTGTCTTATTTCTTCTTAAGCATTATGTACTCCTTAACGTTTCTACTGTGTCCCTCTGCATTTGACTCTCATGTTTATTTTGTACAAGCTATTGTGACAATTTTTGCTCCCTCGTGTCTTATTTCTTCTTAAGCATTATGTACTCCTTAACGGTTCTACTGTGTCCCTCTGCATTCTTTTTTCCTCCTCTCGATGTTTCCTCCCTTCTACCTTCGTCCCCCTAACTTCACCTCTCTTAAGCTAGTGCATCTCTCTTACCATCCTCTTCTTGCACCGCCTTCTCCAAACAATCTACTTTATGTGTGTCTTCTAGTTGCCCTTTACGACTCACCTGCTAACTCAGGTTTCCACCAAGAACTCATGTTCTGTAAATATTTTATGTCATTGCAACGTACTTGTAAATGTTATGTAAATATTATATGTAACCCTCCCCCACTCTATTCTATCTCACAGCAGTGCGGGTGGTTTTCCTCCGGGGACTCCGGTTTCCACCCTACAAATCGCTCTTGTACTGCCCTGTGACACTCATTACTTTACAGTAGCAAGCCTGACCGCCCGGCAACTTTTTTTCTCCCACTGTACTTCTATTTCTCCTCACTTTTTCTTCCCTGTGTACCAGTCTTGGTACACACACTGCCCCTTCTTGTAACACCCCCCTTTTTCTAAATAAAAACTTGAAACTTGAAACTTGAAAACGCACACTCGTTCTCACAGCAGTACGGCGACACTATGCCTCCCAAAGCATCAGGAAAGGCTGCCAAGAAAGCTGGCAAGGCACAGAAGGCCATTGCCAAGGGCGACAAGAAGAAGAAGCGCAGGAGGAAGGAGAGCTACTCCATCTACATCTACAAGGTGCTCAAGCAAGTCCACCCAGACACTGGCGTGTCCTCCAAGGCCATGTCAATCATGAACTCGTTCGTGAATGACATTTTCGAGCGCATCGCTGCCGAGGCATCCCGCCTGGCACACTATAACAAGCGCTCCACCATCACCAGCCGGGAAATCCAGACCGCTGTCCGTCTTCTTCTGCCTGGTGAACTGGCAAAACACGCTGTTTCTGAAGGCACCAAGGCTGTTACCAAGTATACCTCCTCCAAGTAAACAGGCGGCCAGTATACTGCTGCCAGTATAAAATAATACCCGGCTCCATTGGAGCCACACTTGAAAAGGAAAAAAGATACGATATAGACAAATGCATTATTATTATAATTATTGTTATTATTATTAATATTATTATTATTATTATTTTTATTATTATTATTATTATTATTATTATTATTATTATTATTATTATCATTATTAATAATATTAATATTGTTGTTTTTATTATGATTATTATTATAATAATTATTGTATCATTATTATTATTATTATTATTATTATTATTATTATGCTTATTATTATCGTGATTATTATTCTGTGGAGATAAAGAAAAGATAAAAAAAAAATAGAGATAAAGAAAGATAAAAATTCTCCCAAGTGAAAGAGATATGGCCATGGAAGAGGGAATAATAATAATAATATAAAAAAAAAAAAAGGGGGGAAGGATATTGAGTTGAAAGTCGATACCTGATACTGAAAGATGGAAAATAAATATTTTCTTCCACAAAACCAAACAGATTGTCTATGAAAATTCTTTAATGAAAGAGATGTTTGGCCCTAAAAAGGGCCTAGATATTGCTGTTATGAAGATCATTCGTGGATGACTTCTTAGGCACGCTCGCCACGGATGCGACGAGCCAGTTGGATGTCCTTTGGCATGATAGTCACGCGCTTGGCATGGATGGCGCACAGGTTGGTATCCTCAAACAGACCCACGAGGTAAGCCTCGGAAGCTTCCTGGAGAGCCATGACAGCAGAGGACTGGAAGCGGAGGTCAGTCTTGAAATCCTGAGCAATTTCACGCACCAGGCGCTGGAAAGGCAGTTTCCTGATAAGCAGCTCAGTGCTCTTCTGATAACGGCGGATCTCACGGAGAGCAACGGTTCCAGGCCTGTAACGGTGGGGTTTCTTGACACCTCCAGTGGCTGGAGCAGACTTGCGAGCTGCCTTTGTAGCAAGCTGCTTGCGGGGCGCCTTGCCACCAGTGGACTTGCGAGCCGTTTGCTTGGTACGTGCCATAGTTGTGGTAACAACAACTCACAACGAACACTCAGCTGAGTCTGCCCGCGCTTCCCACAAAATCCCTTTATATATGAATCGGGTGGGCCCGACGACTCCAACCCTGCCTTGTGATTGGTCAGAAACGTCCAGTGAGGCTCATCGCCCACGCAGTCACCGCATGAAAGATGTGATCATTATTGTTAGTCTAATTCATTTTGTTCTTATTCTTATTCTTATTCTTATTCTTTCTTCCCTCATTCATAACAAATCTTGGAAAATATACAGCAGAACTGACATGTCATTTAAAATTCTAAGACAATTAGCAAGAAAGTTGTGATATTCTTATTTTTTTCATTCTTTTTATTCTATTTTTTTCTTATTCTTGTCATAATTAATATTGTTATCTTTATTATTTTCATTTTTTTTTATTATTCTTCCTTATCTTATTCTTATTTATCCTACTTTTAGAGAGATGAGGCTTGTGCGGTCACCCATCCAAGTTCTGCCCGGACCCCCTGCTTAACCTTGCTGATCCCGCCGTCAGCTGATTGGTCAAGAGCGGAGAACAAGGTGTTGGGAGGGCTTATTTCTCTTATTCTTATTCTTTCCTGTATTGTTGTTGCATTGTTGTGCTGAAAATGTTGGAAAATATGCACTAAAATTAACCCTTCATTCATAATTCTACGACAATTAGCAAGAGAGATATATTATTACTTTTTTCCCTTATTTTTGTTCTTTTTATTCTTAATCTTCTTTTTTTTATTATAGTTGTTATTGTTATTTTATTATTTTCGTTTTTCGTTCATTCTCCTCATTCTTATTGCTATTTTTTTCTATTCTCAGAGAGATGAGGCTTTTGTGGTCACCCATCCAAGTTCTTCCCGGACCCCCTGCTTAACTGCGCTGATCCCGCCGTTAGCTAATTGGCCAAGACCGGAGAACTAGGTGTTGGGAGGCCTTCTTTCTATTATTCTTATTCTTTCTTCCCCCATTCATATCGTTGTATTGGAAATGTTGGAAAATATACAAAAGAATTCACCCTTCTATGACAATTAGGAAGAAAGACATGGGATGCTTTCTTTCTTTTTTTTTATATTCCTTTATTGTAATTTTTCTTATTCTTGTTATAATAATTCTTACTGTTATCTTTATTACTTAAAATTTTCGTTCATTCTCCCTATTCTTATTCTTATTTTTTTTATTTATTTATTTTTTTTCAGACAGATGAGGCTTGTGTAGTCACCCATCCAAGTATTGCCCGAAACCCCTGCGTAATCTCGACGATTTCATTTGACAATACCTATTTACTTATTTATTTATTATTATATTTATTAAAAAAAAAAAAGAAGAAAAGAAGATGAAGAATAAGGTATGTAATCGAAATACTCTCTCTATACTGTAGCAATAGTTTAGCTGGATGTACTTGTATTGTGTCAAAAATACTTGCAATATCTGCAATTGTAACCTGCAGTGTCGGCATAATGCATAATTAAGCAATGAAAAGAAAAATTAATAAAAGAATAAATGAAAAAAAGAAAGAAAAAAAGATACAATTAACAATTAAATATATTAGCTACCCCTCTACGTTTCTTTATCACTGCAGAAAAATGGAAACATTTTAACGTAGACTTGTCAAAATTCAACTGAAATTAAGGGTTAAATAAGGATTGTCACCCCTTCCCCAGAGGATATTCATTGTCTTTTAATATATATATATATATATATATATATATATATATATATATATATATATATATATATATATATATATATATATATATATATATATATATATATATATATATATATATATATATATTCTTTTTATTTAAAGTCTTATTTAGAGAGAGAGAGAGAGAGAGAGAGAGGTAACGTCCTTGAGGATAGCAGCTCGTCTACGCTCCGCTCAGTGATCAGCGTTAGAATGTAATTCCTCATTTCTTTAAAAAAAAAAAAAAAAAAAAAAAAAACAGAAACTTTATTTAGGGGGCTTGCTGGAAACAAACTACAATGGAGGAAAGAACAATATGTCTGCTATATGACCCACCCAGTTAAATTTTCAAGAAGCAAACGCAAGTTGGAAAATACGAGGAAGATAAATTTTCATTTATATACGTTTTATGGTAATTTCTGCCACGCCTTCCTCTATTCATCAAACGTCACTGACACTTATTCCCTTTATTTTTTACTTTACAGAATCTTTTGTAGGGCAAGACTCTAGAGGATATGTGCTTTCATAAATTCTATAATGCTTTGCTTATCATAGAGACATAAAAAAAAAAAATAATAATAATAAAAATAAATAAATTAATTAATTTAAAAAATCAAAATAAATAGATATATAAATTAATTAATCAATCAAATAAATTTCTATGCTTCACCTTTATAGCATTCGTATGAATGTCAAAACAAAACAAAAAATATAAATATAAATAATAATATGAAAAAAAAAAATTACTAAATATATGAAAAATAGCATTACTACTACTACTACTACTACTACTACTACTGCTACTACTACTACTATTTTTTTTTTTTTTTTATGTAGGAAGGACACTGGCCAAGGGCAACAAAAATGTAATAAAAAAAATGCCCACTGAAATGCCAGTCCCATACAGGGGTCAAAGCAGTGGTCAAAAAATGATGAATAAGTGTCTTGAAACCTCCCTCTTGAAGGAATTCAAGTCATAGGAAGGTGGAAATACGGAAGCAGGCAGGGAGTTCCAGAGTTTACCAGAGAAAGGGATGAATGATTGAGAATACTAGTTAACTCTTGCGTTAGAGAAGTGGACAGAATAGAGGTGAGAGAAAGAAGAAAGTCTTGTGCAGCGAGGCCACGGAAGGAGGGGAGGCATGCAGTTAGCAAGATCAGAAGAGCAGTTAGCATGAAAATAGCGGTAGAAGACAGCTAGATATGCAACATTGCGGCGGTGAGAGAGAAGCTGAAGACAGTCAGTTAGAGGAGAGGAGTTGATGAGACGAAAAGCTTTTGATTCCACCCTGTCTAGAAAAGCAGTATGAGTGGAACCCCCCTCAGACATGTGAAGCATACTCCATACATGGACGGATAAGGCCCTTGTACAGAGTTAGCAGCTGGGGGGGTGAGAAAAACTGGCGGAGACGTCTCAGAACACCTAACTTCATAAAAGCTGTTTTAGCTAGAGATGAGATGTGAAGTTTCCAGTTCAGATTATAAGTAAAGGACAGACCGAGGATGTTCAATGTAGAAGAGGGGGACAGTTGAGTGTCATTGAAGAAGAGGGGATAGTTGTCTGGAAGGTTGTGTCGAGTTGATAGATGGAGGAATTGATTTTTTGAGGCATTGAACAATATCAAGTTTGTTCTGCCCCAATGAGAAATTTTAGAAAGATCAGAAGTCAGGCGTTCTGTGGCTTCCCTGCGTGATATGTTTACCTCCTGAAGGGTTGGACGTCTATGAAAAGACGTGGAAAAGTGCAGGGTGGTATCTTCAGCGTAGGAGTGGATAGGACAAGAAGTTTGGTTTAGAAGATCATTAATGAATAATAAGAAGAGAGTGGGTGACAGGACAGAACCCTGAGGAACACCACTGTTAATTGATTTAGGAGAAGAACAGTGACCGTCTACCACAGCAGCAATAGAACGGTCAAAAAGGAAACTTGAGATGAAGTAAACAGAGAGAAGGATAGAAACCGTAGGAGGGTAGTTTGGAAATCAAAGCTTTGTGCCAGACTCTATCAAAAGCTTTTGATAATTATGTCCAAGGCAACAGCAAAAGTTTCACCAAAATCTCTAAAAGAGGATGACCAAGACTCAGTAAGGAAAGCCAGAAGATCACCAGTAGAGCGGCCTTGACGGAACCCATACTGGCGATCAGATAGAAGGTTGTGGAGTGATAGATGTTTAAGAATCTTCCTGTTGAAGATAGATT
>NW_026973733.1:280000-295000 GCF_035594125.1 Scylla paramamosain
GCACGCCACCCTGTGCAATGGTGACTCCGGAGAGGAGCTTGTTAAGTTCCTCGTCGTTGCGGATGGCCAGCTGCAGGTGACGTGGGATGATGCGAGTCTTCTTGTTGTCACGGGCGGCATTGCCGGCAAGCTCAAGGACTTCAGCAGCCAGGTACTCCATAACTGCCGCAAGGTACACGGGGGCACCAGCACCCACGCGCTCGGCGTAGTTGCCTTTCCTTAGAAGGCGATGAATCCTGCCGACCGGGAACTGGAGTCCAGCACGACTGGAACGGGACTTTGACTTTCCCTTCACCTTTCCTCCCTTGCCGCGTCCAGACATGATAATGGATGTTGTGGTAGTAGTAGTAGTAGTAGTAGTTGTTGTTGTTGGTGATAAATGAGGAGCGCGAGTACTCTAACCTCGTCGGTAGCTCTGCGAGCAAGTAGTGAATTTTGGGAAAAACGGCTATATATACGCGAGATCAGATCGGCCCAGAGCGCGTCTGGACCAATCAGGACGCTCGCTGAGGTGGCGACTCCTGATCCTGAGTAGGCACGCTAATATATATACCACTTTTCAACTGAGAAAACGCACACACACAGAGACCACTCAGCCGCCGTGGAGTACAGACGTCTTGCACCGCACTCCTGTCGTCCGCCCAGCTGTTCTTGTCCGTAGGACAAGAACAATCCTCGGCCAGTCCTCTTGCTGTTCGCACTCGGCTGAGAGCATTGCTTTCAGCCAATCAGCGACCGGCCGCCCGCCCCACTTTCAGCCTTGTGCGGCTCACTAGGCAACTAGACCTCGTGGAGTGAAGACTACACACATCTCTTCCACTTGACTCAGTGCGTGACTGAGTGCGGGAGAGGCAGGGTTCATCTCTGCAGTGCTCAGGCTTCACTTGGGCACATCGCTGCGCCTCTGCGACCCTGATATCCAGGTTTCCTTCCTCCTCCACCAAGAAACACTCCACGACCCCCAGTGCTCCGGATTTATTCCTTCAGCGACCTGGACTCAAACTCCAGTGCACAGTGTTTGCTCTTCAGCGGTCTTTCGCTTCAGTGTTCCCCAGTGTACCAACAGTGTTCCCCAGTGTTGTGCTCCCTCCATAGAATGCCCCAGCATCCAGGACATTCCATACAGTGCGGGTGTATTGTTTTGCATGGATAAACTGTAGTGAAGTGTTTGCGAAGTGAGCGAGTGTCTGTGTAGTGAAGTGAAGTGTGCCCCCAGTGCAGTGTTCTCCCGAGTGTGCGTATGCAGGGTTAAGCTTCGACTCCGGTCAGGCGCTGGACGGGTGACCGCCCGCTCCCCCCAGTGCCTAGGATTAGCCCCAACAGTGTGTGTGTTAGTGCTGTGCAGCAAGACCTTGGTGAAGTATTAGTGTTGTGTGCCCAGTGCAGTGCTTCTTACGCAGCTCCGGCTGCGTTAGTGCACACCAAGTGTGCAGTGCTGTGCCCCGGCGTAAGGAATCCTCGCCACGGGGCATGGGTGACCAGCCCGTTTTTAGGCGGCTGCTGCGCAGGCTCTGACCGGCATCATGGGCCGAGTCAGAATAAAACACCCCAACCCCAGAGACATTGGGGTGCGCCGGCGCCTCCTCGCCCTCCTGGCCCCGACCATCAAGGTTACTAGGCTTATACCGGCCAGTGACGCTGTGGTGGTTCTCACACCCACAGACAAGGACGCCGATGCTATCTTCCAGGATGGCATGCCTGCTCGACTGTCTGGTGATGGATTCACCCCCCTGTTGCCCCCTGAGCTCCGAGCACAGCGCACGGTGATCTGCTCAGGACTGGACGAACTTATATATGAGCACACGGCGGAGGAAATCGCCGACGAAGTAGGAAGCCAGCATGATTGGGCCGCCGTGGAGGGTGTTTTCAAGTTCCCTCGCTCACCCACCATGAAGATAACCTTCACGCGTGCAGATATGGCCACGAAGGCTCTGACAGAAGGCTTGCACCTTTTTTGTATCCACGTGCCAGGGCACCAGTTGCGGCAGGAGACATACACACCTCTCCTGACCTGTAATAGGTGCAACGCCGTGGAAGAACACCACACCAGGAGCTGCCCCCACCCAGCGGATTACGTCCGGTGTTCTGAGTGCGGCAGCCGGGAACACACCTTCAGGAACTGTTCTGCCACAACAAAATCATGCCTCAACTGCGGAGGGGACCACAGCGCCAGAGCCATGCGGTGTCCCACCCGCAAGGAGGCCCTGAAGAAGAAGGAGGAGGCGATGCGCCAGGCTCGCACCAAGCCAGGCGTATCATTCGCTCAGACGACGTCTGCCTCGCTCCCGGCCACACCCCAACCCCCCAACCTTGGACCTATCGACCCCACCAAGTCGCTGACCGGATTGATGTGCTTGCTTCACGCACATCTTTCCAATGTGGCCTCTCCAGGGTGCTTCCAACAGACTCTCTCAGCGAGTCTTGCCGAGAATGGTCTGCCCAACGTGAAGCTTCCTCCACCGCCACCTCTTCAAGCTCCGGATGCCTTCGCCAGGGCTGTCTCCCTTGCGACCTCCCTGGCCGCTCCCACAGCACCTCCAGTCTCCACACCTTCCACCACCGCCCAAGGCGCCACAGAAGACTCCGCTTCCGCTGCCTCCTCAGCCTCAGAGGACTCTGAGGACGAGGACGACCAGCAAAACGACGTCGAGGTCATCAGGTTTGGCTTCATGGCCAAGACAGATAAGAGGAAGACCCCCAACACCCGGAGGGAGTTCAACCATGCTCTCCGTCATGGGGCACTGGTACTCTGCCACACTGGGCCTTCAGGAGCGGAGGAAGCGGTCTTAGACCACGTGAAGGAGAACCTAGACTCCCTCACGGACTGGACCATCTACTCCACCGAAGACCACGAACGCGCAAAGAAGGCTCCCCGGCAAATTGTGGCGGACTTACTCCCCGGTAGGCTGTCTGTAACACGCGAATAATGCCCCGTCTCCGAGTAATCCAGCACAATGTACTCCATTGGGACACACGTAAGTTTGACCTTACTAACACATATAGACAATTTGACCCTGACGTTGTTCTCATCAACAGCCACGGACTGCGCGACGAGACTAGACTTAAGATCCCTGGATTTAGGATATACCAACAGAACGTCAGTAACGAAATAAATGACGGAGTGGCAATTGCTATAAAGTCTCACACACGACACAAAGTCCATGGCGACTTTTTGTCGGAGACGTTAGCTATCGAAATTGAAACAATAGACGGACCCCTCCTTATTGCCACCAGCTACCTCCCTCCCCGCAGACCTTACCTTCCCCATCCTGACTTCCTCCGACTCCTCCGCAGACAGACACCTGTTTTCCTTGTCGGGGACTTGAACGCCCGACATCCCTATTTAGGATACACTACTTCCAACCAGGTAGGGAGAGACATAGTAGACTATCTTCGACGACAGACTGCACTCCATATCGGCCCTTTCTTTCCCACCTACTTTGATTTTCGGACTGCCTCAACTCCTGACATAGCTCTAACTAACAGGGTGAATTTTCTTCATTACTCCTTCACGCCTGGACCTCTGACGACTAGTGACCACATACCTACTATCCTCGATATTTCCACCTCCCCGCTCCTCATCCCTAGTGTCAGGAGGTATAACTATAAAAGAGTAAACTGGGACGCGTTTTCTGAGGACGACGCCCTACAGATGACAGACCTACCAGACGTGACCTACGGCACCCTGGAGGACATTGACGCAGCACTAGAGACATGGATGACCACAGTCAAGACCACTGCTGACAGACACATACCCCTGACCTCCCACAAAATTAGGTCCGCCCCAAGACCCTCCCGAACGACGCAGCTGCTGCGGATTCAATTCCAGGCGCTACGTGACAGAGCGAGCCAGAGAGGCTGGACTTACGATGAGTACAGGCAGTACAGACATGTTAAAGCTATACTGCACGACTCGCGACAAACAGAAGCTAGGACGCACTGGGGGAGGAAGTTGGCAAGCTTAGCTGCCAACCACCGTGATCCCAGGAAGTTTTGGAGAGAAATCAAGTGTCTCTCAGGTAGAACGACAGGACCAGACGCGTACCTAATAGACATTACAGGTGACAAGAAGTTCACGAACGAGGAAAAAGAACACCTTTTCACGTCCATTTGGGACCGTGTGTACAGAGAGGACTACGACGAGAAAACGCACACTCGTTCTCACAGCAGTACGGCGACACTATGCCTCCCAAAGCATCAGGAAAGGCTGCCAAGAAAGCTGGCAAGGCACAGAAGGCCATTGCCAAGGGCGACAAGAAGAAGAAGCGCAGGAGGAAGGAGAGCTACTCCATCTACATCTACAAGGTGCTCAAGCAAGTCCACCCAGACACTGGCGTGTCCTCCAAGGCCATGTCAATCATGAACTCGTTCGTGAATGACATTTTCGAGCGCATCGCTGCCGAGGCATCCCGCCTGGCACACTATAACAAGCGCTCCACCATCACCAGCCGGGAAATCCAGACCGCTGTCCGTCTTCTTCTGCCTGGTGAACTGGCAAAACACGCTGTTTCTGAAGGCACCAAGGCTGTTACCAAGTATACCTCCTCAAAGTAAACAGGCGGCCAGTATACTGCTGCCAGTATAAAATAATACCCGGCTCCATTGGAGCCACACTTGAAAAGGAAAAAAGATACGATATAGACAAATGCATTATTATTATAATTATTGTTATTATTATTAATATTATTATTATTATTATTTTTATTATTATTATTATTATTATTATTATTATTATTATTATTATTATTATTATCATTATTAATAATATTAATATTGTTGTTTTTATTATGATTATTATTATAATAATTATTGTATCATTATTATTATTATTATTATTATTATTATTATTATTATTATTATTATGCTTATTATTATCGTGATTATTATTCTGTGGAGATAAAGAAAAGATAAAAAAAAAATAGAGATAAAGAAAGATAAAAATTCTCCCAAGTGAAAGAGATATGGCCATGGAAGAGGGAATAATAATAATAATATAAAAAAAAAAAAAGGGGGGAAGGATATTGAGTTGAAAGTCGATACCTGATACTGAAAGATGGAAAATAAATATTTTCTTCCACAAAACCAAACAGATTGTCTATGAAAATTCTTTAATGAAAGAGATGTTTGGCCCTAAAAAGGGCCTAGATATTGCTGTTATGAAGATCATTCGTGGATGACTTCTTAGGCACGCTCGCCACGGATGCGACGAGCCAGTTGGATGTCCTTTGGCATGATAGTCACGCGCTTGGCATGGATGGCGCACAGGTTGGTATCCTCAAACAGACCCACGAGGTAAGCCTCGGAAGCTTCCTGGAGAGCCATGACAGCAGAGGACTGGAAGCGGAGGTCAGTCTTGAAATCCTGAGCAATTTCACGCACCAGGCGCTGGAAAGGCAGTTTCCTGATAAGCAGCTCAGTGCTCTTCTGATAACGGCGGATCTCACGGAGAGCAACGGTTCCAGGCCTGTAACGGTGGGGTTTCTTGACACCTCCAGTGGCTGGAGCAGACTTGCGAGCTGCCTTTGTAGCAAGCTGCTTGCGGGGCGCCTTGCCACCAGTGGACTTGCGAGCCGTTTGCTTGGTACGTGCCATAGTTGTGGTAACAACAACTCACAACGAACACTCAGCTGAGTCTGCCCGCGTTTCAGTTTCAGTTTATTAAAGAAAGTTACATGAAAAAATGGGGAACAAGATATACAATAGTCAAAGGGGGGGGGGAGGGGGTTACAAAGTAGGGGAGAAACACAGAAAAATTACAGGAAAGAAAGTGGCCGGGCGGTCCGGCTAGCTATTCTTACTACTAGTATGCCTGAGCTCTTTTTATTGGGCATATTTTGTAGTTTACATAATTATTTAACTATTTTACATAAATTAGAAATATTATGTACAAAATATACATTTATTTATATCTGGGCAAGGGAGCGTCTTGCCCTTCAGTGATGAGGAGGCTTCTGGGGAACCAGGCATGTTGCTGGTTCGGTGCCTCCTCGTGTAGCCTCAGGACATTCCTAATGTATTCCCCGTCATCGTCCTTCAGGCGTTGCCACACCGCCTCAGCCATGAGGTGCAGCCTGACGTTGATGGCGGGGAGGGATGCTCGATGGTGGAGTTCTTCACTGGTGATGAAATCCTGCCAATTGGTATTGAAGATGAAGCGGAGCGCTGAGTTCTGAACCTTCTGGAGCCGACTGATGGCCCGCCTGCTCATGGCGTGAGTGGGGATCGGTGGGTAAGTGAGGACAGGGATCACCAGGGCCTTCACCAGGTGGAGTTTTATGCCTTCCTCCAGGTCCCGGAACCTGTACAGGGAAGCTAGCGCTGAACGGGCTTGTGCAACCCGTGCCGTGATGTGGGTGGTGTAGCCCCTGCCCGTGACCCTGAGGCCCAGGATGGAGCCCTGCCTCTTGAAGGCGACTGGCTCCCCCTGCACATGGAGGGGGACTGGCCGGTGTGCCGCCATGGGGATGACGGTGAACTTGGCAAGATTTGTCCTTATTTTCCACCGTTTCTCGAAGTCATTGACCCTGGTGATCTCCCTCTCGGTGCGAGCGTTGAGCATGGCTCCAGACCTGCCAGGATGAAACACGACCTGCGAGACATCATCTGCGTAGAGGATGTTGGTACCAGCTGCTGAGCCCGGATAGTCGCTGGTGTAGATGGTGTAGAGGGTGGGAGAGAGGACACTGCCCTGGGGCACGCCACTCTCTAGGCCGAACACTGGGCCGAGGTGGGAGCCGACTTTAATCCTCGCCGTCCTGTCCGCCAGGAAGTCGCAAAGCAGTCTGGTAACTGGGTCTGGGAGACCCAGCTGTAGCACCTTGTACTTGAGTCCAAGGTGCCACACTTTGTCAAACGCTTTGCTTACATCCCGGAGGACGAGGTGGCATCGGAAGCGGGAGGCCTGGTGTAGAGCCAGTGTCTCCGTGGCCACAGCTATGGCGTGGGTTGTCCCTCTCCCCCTCCGAAAGCCGAACTGCCCAGGGTGGTAGAGGCTGTGTCCATCCAGGTGGTCCCGAAGCCTGCTCGTGACAATTCTCTCGAACATTTTCCCTGGGACTTCCAGAAGGGAGATGGGCCTATAGCTGGCAGGACTGGTGGGAACCTTTCCAGGTTTCACCACCAGCCGCATCTCCGCTTCCTTCCAGCCGTCAGGGAAGTATCCAGCTGACAGGGAGGCGTTTAGAATCTCCTGCAGTCTGTCCAAGGCACTGACTGGGAGATGGGAGAGGATTGTCTTGTTGATCCCACTCTTGCCGGGGCAGGTGGCCTTGGTGGACCGGATGGCCCGGGTCAGCTCCAGAGACGAGATCCGGCAGTTAAGCGGGGAATCGCCTCGCAGTCTGGTGGGGTCAGCTGCTCCGTACGGGTGCGTGTCTTGGATGCGAGGTCTAAGGCGATCCAGCACGTCTTCTTCGTCGGAGTCTAACTCGTCCTCCTCCTGGAATACCCTCTCCCAGGTGGAGGTGTGGAGACGAGCTTTGTCAGCGTCTGAGTAATGTTTATGTCCTTGGTCGTCAATTAAGTATGAGTCTGGTTTTACTGAGCGTCCTGAAAGCTGTTTAACTTTTTTCCAGAAGACCCTGGGGTTTTTGTGGCTTGCAGCTAAGCTGGCAAGCCTGCTTCCCCAGTGATCCTTGGATTCCTGTCGTCTTCTGTCTGTCAATGTGTGTCTCAACTGTATGTAGCGACGGTAATTGTCAATTGTCCATCCAGTCTGGGAAGCCTGTTCCCTTAGCGCGTCGAACTGAATTCTAGTTATTTGTGTCAGTCGGGAGGGTCTGGGTTGCGGGTCTACTCTGTACGTGGTCTTAGGTATGTGTCTGTCAGCTGTCGTCTTAACAGTATAAGTCCAAGTCTGCAAAGCTCTGTCTATTTCCTCAAGGGAAGCTTGGGAAATGTCATGATAATTAGTCATCTGAAGTCCATTGTCATTAGTGAATTGTTCCCAGTCTGTCCTATGGTATGCGTAGGTCGGCAGTGTGGGAGTGAGTAAAGGAGAGGTAGAAATGTCAAGAATTAGGGGAATATGGTCACTTGTGGTGAGAGGTCCTGGTGTAATGGTGTAGTGGAGAAAGTTAAGGCGGTTAGTAAGAACAATGTCAGGAGAAGAAGATGAGAGAGGTCCGTAATAGGTGGGGAAGTCAGGTCCAATGTGTTTTGCAGTTTGTCGTCTGAGATAGTCGATGAGGTCTCGTCCTACTTGGTTGGTTGTCGCTGTACCTAATGTCGGGTGTCGAGCGTTGAGATCCCCAGCTAAAAAAACAGGGGATTGTCTGCGTAATAATCTAAGAAAGTCAGGGTGGGGAATAAAAGGTCTTCGCGGAGGAAGGTATGATGTGGCTATTGTGAGGGGGCCGTCTGGAGACTCTATTACTACGGCAAGAGTCTCTGAGAGGAAGTCATCCTCAATCCTATGCCTAATTGTCTTCCTAATTGCAATAGCCACTCCGTCCATCTGTTCGTTGCTGAAATTTTGTTGGTAGGTCCTAAAGCCTGGGATTTTTAATCGTTTTTCGTCCTTTAGTCCATGACTGTTGATAAGAACAATGTCTGGGTCAAACTGTCTGTACGTATTAATCAAGTCAAACTTACGTGTGTCCCATGTCAAGACGTTGTGCTGGATCACCCTGAGACGACGCATCATTTTCGGTAGCTACGCGTCCTTCTTGGTGTGTGGGAGTTCCGAAGATGATCCGGGAGAGGGCCATTGGTGAGGGAGGCAAAGAGCCTGGGCTCCACCGACTTACAGAGCCGGTGAAAGGGGCCTTTGGTGTTCTTCAGCCACTGAAGGACATCCTCCGTGGCGTTGTGTTCCCCATTGTGGCCGACTTTGAAGCGACCTTCCTGGATCCCCTTGTGGATCTTGGGTCCGGTGAGGGGGGAAGGCCAGGTGTCGTCGTTTGACTTTATAACAGTTACTGCGATACGGGGGGCGTCGTACGGTTGCTGGGACTGTTGGCCATGTTCTGTATCCTCTTCCTCGGAGTCATCTTCCTCTTCGTCAGAAGACTGAGCACGCTCGTCCTCCGAGTCAGGCTTCTGCGTGATGGGAGGTGGATTGTGAGTAGCAGAGCTTGAGGAGTGAGGGGATGTCTCGTCACTTGTGAGACATTTTATGATGGCGAGAGAGGGCACTGTCTGGGGTAGTTTGACGTCCGGCAGGCCGTTCATAGCAAGGCCTTCCGAGAGAGTCCTCTGGAAGGTCCCCGGAGTTGCAGCTTCTGCCATGTGTGCATGAAGCACACACAGTACACCCTTGAGACTGATCTTGCTCAAGTCACTAGCTGGTTGAGTGCCTGCAGAAGAGGCTGCTAGGGAGTAAGTGGCTGGCTTGGTTCTTTCACTTTTCAGTAGGTCTGTCTTCTCCCTCAAGGCTCTCTTTCTCACTGGACACCTCATAGCTCGGGCACTATGGTTTTGCCCACAGTGAAGACAACGTTTCTCAGCAGCCCTGCAGTCTCGGAAAGTGTGGTCTTCTTGGCCACACTCGGAGCACACTTGGTAGGAAGAGGGCTTGTGGCAAAATCTTGTTTCATGTTCCTCTACTGCATAGCACTTGTTGCATGTCATCAAGGGGACGTAAACCTCTTCCTCTATTTGTGACGGGGCTACCGAGAGGCAGAACATGAGCAAGCCATGTTCCTTGGCCTTTCGTGCCATGTCACCGGTGGTGAAGGTGATTTTAATGGTCTTCGACCTCGGGAACTTGAAGATTTCCACCACCTTTGCCCATGATTGACGACTCTCAATATCTTCTTTGATATCCTCCGGGGAGTTGTCATAGACTAGCTCATCTAGCCTCAGGCACACAACTGTGCGCCTGGACTTGAGCTCTGGAGGCATGATGGGCGTGAAATCACTGTCAGCAAGAGTTTGCAGCATGCTGGGACTGAAGATGTTGTCTGCATCCTTGTCAGTTGCAGTCAGCACAATGATTGCATCCCATGAGGAGATGAGTCTTGTGGGCTTTACCGCAGGGCTGAGGATACCAAGGAGCTGACGCTTGGAGGCCAACTCCTTGGGCCGGGGGTGTTTTATCTTCACCCGTCCCATCTTGTTACTGAAGCTGGGTGTCTGCCATATGGGGCAACAGAAGCCGACTCTGGGAGGACAGGATTGCCGAGGTGCACAGCAGTAAAAGTATCTGGGTTCTGGATACAACAGTGCACCAGACTAAGTTGGTAAAAACACGTCACAGCACAGGGACAGGGTGGAAACGGGGGAGGGAGGGGAGACGCACTGGGGAAGCAAATCACCCTCCGGGGGAAAGGGGAGACACTCTGGGGGGAGGGGACACACTGGGGGAATTATCCTGGGCACTGGGGAGAGGGGGAGCCACTGAGGGAAGGAAGCACTTCAGAGTATATCCGTGGAATGAGGTGTTAATCCTGGGCACAGTGGTGGGGAGGGGGAAAACATCCTGGGCACAGGGAAGCATTCGAGGGGGGCGGGGATAATCCTGGGCACTGGGGAAGGGAGGGGGAATACATCCTGGGCACTAGGGAACACTCGTGGGTAGCGGGTTAATCCTGGGCACTGGGGAATGGAGGGGGAGTACTGGGGATAATCCTGGGCACAAGGGGATGGGGAAGCACTGGGCGAGTCCTGGGCACAAGGGGGGGGACACTGGGGGCTGGGGAAGCACTGGGGCGAATCCTGGGGACTGGGAAAGGGGGAAGCACTGGGGAGGGGGAGGGGGAAGCACTGGGGAGGTGGCGCAGAGGGAGGGGAGGAAAGCACTGGGAAGGGGAAGTAAATCCTGGGCACTGGGGAAGGGGGAACACGTCCTGGTCACTTGTTCATTGCTGTGATGAGTTGTTGTGGAAGCCTGGAGGTCTGGAATGTGTAGAGTGTGGCACTGGCACTGTGATAGTCTTGTGGCACTAGGGAGGCAAGGGTTTAATCCCTTGCACGGTGTGGCTGCAGGGGAGGGAAGAGTGAACCACTGGAGTGCATCGTCAGCTCAGGGGAGAGAGTGGCGGCTGCTGGATGCGTTGCAGGGTACGTGCGGTCCTTAGGAAGGACGAGAATCCTGTGAGGACTACAAAAACCCTCTTCCAAGCGGTGTCTCCTGTGCCAGGTAAGTATACTCTATCTCTGGCGGCTGGGTGGAGCGCGGCCGGGACCAGCAGCGGTGGCAAAAGGAGGTAGGGCCTTCACGATCCCGGTGTCTCCTGTGCCAGGTAAGTATGATTTCTGGGCGAGCGGGGAGCAGTGTTCAGCAACCCAAGTTTATGGATTCCTGTTGAGGAGGAGCAAGTTCCTCCTGCTGTAGGCGCCCTTAGAGGCAGCGGAGGTGTCGGGAAACGACCTGCCTGAGCAAGTCCTCCTGCCCGCGCTTCCCACAAAATCCCTTTATATATGAATCGGGTGGGCCCGACGACTCCAACCCTGCCTTGTGATTGGTCAGAAACGTCCAGTGAGGCTCATCGCCCACGCAGTCACCGCATGAAAGATGTGATCATTAT
Organism: Scylla paramamosain; assembly: GCF_035594125.1. NCBI lineage: Eukaryota > Metazoa > Arthropoda > Malacostraca > Decapoda > Portunidae > Scylla > Scylla paramamosain. Next base: position 291,469 of record NW_026973733.1, read on the forward strand.
TGTTAGTCTAATTCATTTTGTTCTTATTCTTATTCTTATTCTTATTCTTTCTTCCCTCATTCATAACAAATCTTGGAAAATATACAGCAGAACTGACATGTCATTTAAAATTCTAAGACAATTAGCAAGAAAGTTGTGATATTCTTATTTTTTTCATTCTTTTTATTCTATTTTTTTCTTATTCTTGTCATAATTAATATTGTTATCTTTATTATTTTCATTTTTTTTTATTATTCTTCCTTATCTTATTCTTATTTATCCTACTTTTAGAGAGATGAGGCTTGTGCGGTCACCCATCCAAGTTCTGCCCGGACCCCCTGCTTAACCTTGCTGATCCCGCCGTCAGCTGATTGGTCAAGAGCGGAGAACAAGGTGTTGGGAGGGCTTATTTCTCTTATTCTTATTCTTTCCTGTATTGTTGTTGCATTGTTGTGCTGAAAATGTTGGAAAATATGCACTAAAATTAACCCTTCATTCATAATTCTACGACAATTAGCAAGAGAGATATATTATTACTTTTTTCCCTTATTTTTGTTCTTTTTATTCTTAATCTTCTTTTTTTTATTATAGTTGTTATTGTTATTTTATTATTTTCGTTTTTCGTTCATTCTCCTCATTCTTATTGCTATTTTTTTCTATTCTCAGAGAGATGAGGCTTTTGTGGTCACCCATCCAAGTTCTTCCCGGACCCCCTGCTTAACTGCGCTGATCCCGCCGTTAGCTAATTGGCCAAGACCGGAGAACTAGGTGTTGGGAGGCCTTCTTTCTATTATTCTTATTCTTTCTTCCCCCATTCATATCGTTGTATTGGAAATGTTGGAAAATATACAAAAGAATTCACCCTTCTATGACAATTAGGAAGAAAGACATGGGATGCTTTCTTTCTTTTTTTTTATATTCCTTTATTGTAATTTTTCTTATTCTTGTTATAATAATTCTTACTGTTATCTTTATTACTTAAAATTTTCGTTCATTCTCCCTATTCTTATTCTTATTTTTTTTATTTATTTATTTTTTTTCAGACAGATGAGGCTTGTGTAGTCACCCATCCAAGTATTGCCCGAAACCCCTGCGTAATCTCGACGATTTCATTTGACAATACCTATTTACTTATTTATTTATTATTATATTTATTAAAAAAAAAAAAGAAGAAAAGAAGATGAAGAATAAGGTATGTAATCGAAATACTCTCTCTATACTGTAGCAATAGTTTAGCTGGATGTACTTGTATTGTGTCAAAAATACTTGCAATATCTGCAATTGTAACCTGCAGTGTCGGCATAATGCATAATTAAGCAATGAAAAGAAAAATTAATAAAAGAATAAATGAAAAAAAGAAAGAAAAAAAGATACAATTAACAATTAAATATATTAGCTACCCCTCTACGTTTCTTTATCACTGCAGAAAAATGGAAACATTTTAACGTAGACTTGTCAAAATTCAACTGAAATTAAGGGTTAAATAAGGATTGTCACCCCTTCCCCAGAGGATATTCATTGTCTTTTAATATATATATATATATATATATATATATATATATATATATATATATATATATATATATATATATATATATATATATATATATATATATATATATATATATATATATATATATATATTCTTTTTATTTAAAGTCTTATTTAGAGAGAGAGAGAGAGAGAGAGAGAGGTAACGTCCTTGAGGATAGCAGCTCGTCTACGCTCCGCTCAGTGATCAGCGTTAGAATGTAATTCCTCATTTCTTTAAAAAAAAAAAAAAAAAAAAAAAAAACAGAAACTTTATTTAGGGGGCTTGCTGGAAACAAACTACAATGGAGGAAAGAACAATATGTCTGCTATATGACCCACCCAGTTAAATTTTCAAGAAGCAAACGCAAGTTGGAAAATACGAGGAAGATAAATTTTCATTTATATACGTTTTATGGTAATTTCTGCCACGCCTTCCTCTATTCATCAAACGTCACTGACACTTATTCCCTTTATTTTTTACTTTACAGAATCTTTTGTAGGGCAAGACTCTAGAGGATATGTGCTTTCATAAATTCTATAATGCTTTGCTTATCATAGAGACATAAAAAAAAAAAATAATAATAATAAAAATAAATAAATTAATTAATTTAAAAAATCAAAATAAATAGATATATAAATTAATTAATCAATCAAATAAATTTCTATGCTTCACCTTTATAGCATTCGTATGAATGTCAAAACAAAACAAAAAATATAAATATAAATAATAATATGAAAAAAAAAAATTACTAAATATATGAAAAATAGCATTACTACTACTACTACTACTACTACTACTACTGCTACTACTACTACTATTTTTTTTTTTTTTTTTATGTAGGAAGGACACTGGCCAAGGGCAACAAAAATGTAATAAAAAAAATGCCCACTGAAATGCCAGTCCCATACAGGGGTCAAAGCAGTGGTCAAAAAATGATGAATAAGTGTCTTGAAACCTCCCTCTTGAAGGAATTCAAGTCATAGGAAGGTGGAAATACGGAAGCAGGCAGGGAGTTCCAGAGTTTACCAGAGAAAGGGATGAATGATTGAGAATACTAGTTAACTCTTGCGTTAGAGAAGTGGACAGAATAGAGGTGAGAGAAAGAAGAAAGTCTTGTGCAGCGAGGCCACGGAAGGAGGGGAGGCATGCAGTTAGCAAGATCAGAAGAGCAGTTAGCATGAAAATAGCGGTAGAAGACAGCTAGATATGCAACATTGCGGCGGTGAGAGAGAAGCTGAAGACAGTCAGTTAGAGGAGAGGAGTTGATGAGACGAAAAGCTTTTGATTCCACCCTGTCTAGAAAAGCAGTATGAGTGGAACCCCCCTCAGACATGTGAAGCATACTCCATACATGGACGGATAAGGCCCTTGTACAGAGTTAGCAGCTGGGGGGGTGAGAAAAACTGGCGGAGACGTCTCAGAACACCTAACTTCATAAAAGCTGTTTTAGCTAGAGATGAGATGTGAAGTTTCCAGTTCAGATTATAAGTAAAGGACAGACCGAGGATGTTCAATGTAGAAGAGGGGGACAGTTGAGTGTCATTGAAGAAGAGGGGATAGTTGTCTGGAAGGTTGTGTCGAGTTGATAGATGGAGGAATTGATTTTTTGAGGCATTGAACAATATCAAGTTTGTTCTGCCCCAATGAGAAATTTTAGAAAGATCAGAAGTCAGGCGTTCTGTGGCTTCCCTGCGTGATATGTTTACCTCCTGAAGGGTTGGACGTCTATGAAAAGACGTGGAAAAGTGCAGGGTGGTATCTTCAGCGTAGGAGTGGATAGGACAAGAAGTTTGGTTTAGAAGATCATTAATGAATAATAAGAAGAGAGTGGGTGACAGGACAGAACCCTGAGGAACACCACTGTTAATTGATTTAGGAGAAGAACAGTGACCGTCTACCACAGCAGCAATAGAACGGTCAAAAAGGAAACTTGAGATGAAGTAAACAGAGAGAAGGATAGAAACCGTAGGAGGGTAGTTTGGAAATCAAAGCTTTGTGCCAGACTCTATCAAAAGCTTT
>NW_026973733.1:300000-305000 GCF_035594125.1 Scylla paramamosain
CAAATAACTAACTCGAAAATAAATACACTACTTGCTTATTATTGATATACCAGTATAGTCTACACAACTCTCTAGATGTTTGAACGTGTGGCTCCGAAGAGGAGCCGGATTGATGGTGATATTGGCTGAAGGGGAGGGAGGCCCTTTATTTACTTCTTCTCAGTCTTCTTGGGAAGGAGCACGGCCTGAATGTTGGGCAGCACGCCACCCTGTGCAATGGTGACTCCGGAGAGGAGCTTGTTAAGTTCCTCGTCGTTGCGGATGGCCAGCTGCAGGTGACGTGGGATGATGCGAGTCTTCTTGTTGTCACGGGCGGCATTGCCGGCAAGCTCAAGGACTTCAGCAGCCAGGTACTCCATAACTGCCGCAAGGTACACGGGGGCACCAGCACCCACGCGCTCGGCGTAGTTGCCTTTCCTTAGAAGGCGATGAATCCTGCCGACCGGGAACTGGAGTCCAGCACGACTGGAACGGGACTTTGACTTTCCCTTCACCTTTCCTCCCTTGCCGCGTCCAGACATGATAATGGATGTTGTGGTAGTAGTAGTAGTAGTAGTAGTTGTTGTTGTTGGTGATAAATGAGGAGCGCGAGTACTCTAACCTCGTCGGTAGCTCTGCGAGCAAGTAGTGAATTTTGGGAAAAACGGCTATATATACGCGAGATCAGATCGGCCCAGAGCGCGTCTGGACCAATCAGGACGCTCGCTGAGGTGGCGACTCCTGATCCTGAGTAGGCACGCTAATATATATACCACTTTTCAACTGAGAAAACGCACACTCGTTCTCACAGCAGTACGGCGACACTATGCCTCCCAAAGCATCAGGAAAGGCTGCCAAGAAAGCTGGCAAGGCACAGAAGGCCATTGCCAAGGGCGACAAGAAGAAGAAGCGCAGGAGGAAGGAGAGCTACTCCATCTACATCTACAAGGTGCTCAAGCAAGTCCACCCAGACACTGGCGTGTCCTCCAAGGCCATGTCAATCATGAACTCGTTCGTGAATGACATTTTCGAGCGCATCGCTGCCGAGGCATCCCGCCTGGCACACTATAACAAGCGCTCCACCATCACCAGCCGGGAAATCCAGACCGCTGTCCGTCTTCTTCTGCCTGGTGAACTGGCAAAACACGCTGTTTCTGAAGGCACCAAGGCTGTTACCAAGTATACCTCCTCCAAGTAAACAGGCGGCCAGTATACTGCTGCCAGTATAAAATAATACCCGGCTCCATTGGAGCCACACTTGAAAAGGAAAAAAGATACGATATAGACAAATGCATTATTATTATAATTATTGTTATTATTATTAATATTATTATTATTATTATTTTTATTATTATTATTATTATTATTATTATTATTATTATTATTATTATTATCATTATTAATAATATTAATATTGTTGTTTTTATTATGATTATTATTATAATAATTATTGTATCATTATTATTATTATTATTATTATTATTATTATTATTATTATTATTATTATTATTATGCTTATTATTATCGTGATTATTATTCTGTGGAGATAAAGAAAAGATAAAAAAAAAATAGAGATAAAGAAAGATAAAAATTCTCCCAAGTGAAAGAGATATGGCCATGGAAGAGGGAATAATAATAATAATATAAAAAAAAAAAAAGGGGGGAAGGATATTGAGTTGAAAGTCGATACCTGATACTGAAAGATGGAAAATAAATATTTTCTTCCACAAAACCAAACAGATTGTCTATGAAAATTCTTTAATGAAAGAGATGTTTGGCCCTAAAAAGGGCCTAGATATTGCTGTTATGAAGATCATTCGTGGATGACTTCTTAGGCACGCTCGCCACGGATGCGACGAGCCAGTTGGATGTCCTTTGGCATGATAGTCACGCGCTTGGCATGGATGGCGCACAGGTTGGTATCCTCAAACAGACCCACGAGGTAAGCCTCGGAAGCTTCCTGGAGAGCCATGACAGCAGAGGACTGGAAGCGGAGGTCAGTCTTGAAATCCTGAGCAATTTCACGCACCAGGCGCTGGAAAGGCAGTTTCCTGATAAGCAGCTCAGTGCTCTTCTGATAACGGCGGATCTCACGGAGAGCAACGGTTCCAGGCCTGTAACGGTGGGGTTTCTTGACACCTCCAGTGGCTGGAGCAGACTTGCGAGCTGCCTTTGTAGCAAGCTGCTTGCGGGGCGCCTTGCCACCAGTGGACTTGCGAGCCGTTTGCTTGGTACGTGCCATAGTTGTGGTAACAACAACTCACAACGAACACTCAGCTGAGTCTGCCCGCGCTTCCCACAAAATCCCTTTATATATGAATCGGGTGGGCCCGACGACTCCAACCCTGCCTTGTGATTGGTCAGAAACGTCCAGTGAGGCTCATCGCCCACGCAGTCACCGCATGAAAGATGTGATCATTATTGTTAGTCTAATTCATTTTGTTCTTATTCTTATTCTTATTCTTATTCTTTCTTCCCTCATTCATAACAAATCTTGGAAAATATACAGCAGAACTGACATGTCATTTAAAATTCTAAGACAATTAGCAAGAAAGTTGTGATATTCTTATTTTTTTCATTCTTTTTATTCTATTTTTTTCTTATTCTTGTCATAATTAATATTGTTATCTTTATTATTTTCATTTTTTTTTATTATTCTTCCTTATCTTATTCTTATTTATCCTACTTTTAGAGAGATGAGGCTTGTGCGGTCACCCATCCAAGTTCTGCCCGGACCCCCTGCTTAACCTTGCTGATCCCGCCGTCAGCTGATTGGTCAAGAGCGGAGAACAAGGTGTTGGGAGGGCTTATTTCTCTTATTCTTATTCTTTCCTGTATTGTTGTTGCATTGTTGTGCTGAAAATGTTGGAAAATATGCACTAAAATTAACCCTTCATTCATAATTCTACGACAATTAGCAAGAGAGATATATTATTACTTTTTTCCCTTATTTTTGTTCTTTTTATTCTTAATCTTCTTTTTTTTATTATAGTTGTTATTGTTATTTTATTATTTTCGTTTTTCGTTCATTCTCCTCATTCTTATTGCTATTTTTTTCTATTCTCAGAGAGATGAGGCTTTTGTGGTCACCCATCCAAGTTCTTCCCGGACCCCCTGCTTAACTGCGCTGATCCCGCCGTTAGCTAATTGGCCAAGACCGGAGAACTAGGTGTTGGGAGGCCTTCTTTCTATTATTCTTATTCTTTCTTCCCCCATTCATATCGTTGTATTGGAAATGTTGGAAAATATACAAAAGAATTCACCCTTCTATGACAATTAGGAAGAAAGACATGGGATGCTTTCTTTCTTTTTTTTTATATTCCTTTATTGTAATTTTTCTTATTCTTGTTATAATAATTCTTACTGTTATCTTTATTACTTAAAATTTTCGTTCATTCTCCCTATTCTTATTCTTATTTTTTTTATTTATTTATTTTTTTTCAGACAGATGAGGCTTGTGTAGTCACCCATCCAAGTATTGCCCGAAACCCCTGCGTAATCTCGACGATTTCATTTGACAATACCTATTTACTTATTTATTTATTATTATATTTATTAAAAAAAAAAAAGAAGAAAAGAAGATGAAGAATAAGGTATGTAATCGAAATACTCTCTCTATACTGTAGCAATAGTTTAGCTGGATGTACTTGTATTGTGTCAAAAATACTTGCAATATCTGCAATTGTAACCTGCAGTGTCGGCATAATGCATAATTAAGCAATGAAAAGAAAAATTAATAAAAGAATAAATGAAAAAAAGAAAGAAAAAAAGATACAATTAACAATTAAATATATTAGCTACCCCTCTACGTTTCTTTATCACTGCAGAAAAATGGAAACATTTTAACGTAGACTTGTCAAAATTCAACTGAAATTAAGGGTTAAATAAGGATTGTCACCCCTTCCCCAGAGGATATTCATTGTCTTTTAATATATATATATATATATATATATATATATATATATATATATATATATATATATATATATATATATATATATATATATATATATATATATATATATATATATATATATATATATATTCTTTTTATTTAAAGTCTTATTTAGAGAGAGAGAGAGAGAGAGAGAGAGGTAACGTCCTTGAGGATAGCAGCTCGTCTACGCTCCGCTCAGTGATCAGCGTTAGAATGTAATTCCTCATTTCTTTAAAAAAAAAAAAAAAAAAAAAAAAACAGAAACTTTATTTAGGGGGCTTGCTGGAAACAAACTACAATGGAGGAAAGAACAATATGTCTGCTATATGACCCACCCAGTTAAATTTTCAAGAAGCAAACGCAAGTTGGAAAATACGAGGAAGATAAATTTTCATTTATATACGTTTTATGGTAATTTCTGCCACGCCTTCCTCTATTCATCAAACGTCACTGACACTTATTCCCTTTATTTTTTACTTTACAGAATCTTTTGTAGGGCAAGACTCTAGAGGATATGTGCTTTCATAAATTCTATAATGCTTTGCTTATCATAGAGACATAAAAAAAAAAAATAATAATAATAAAAATAAATAAATTAATTAATTTAAAAAATCAAAATAAATAGATATATAAATTAATTAATCAATCAAATAAATTTCTATGCTTCACCTTTATAGCATTCGTATGAATGTCAAAACAAAACAAAAAATATAAATATAAATAATAATATGAAAAAAAAAAATTACTAAATATATGAAAAATAGCATTACTACTACTACTACTACTACTACTACTACTGCTACTACTACTACTATTTTTTTTTTTTTTTTTATGTAGGAAGGACACTGGCCAAGGGCAACAAAAATGTAATAAAAAAAATGCCCACTGAAATGCCAGTCCCATACAGGGGTCAAAGCAGTGGTCAAAAAATGATGAATAAGTGTCTTGAAACCTCCCTCTTGAAGGAATTCAAGTCATAGGAAGGTGGAAATACGGAAGCAGGCAGGGAGTTCCAGAGTTTACCAGAGAAAGGGATGAATGATTGAGAATACTAGTTAACTCTTGCGTTAGAGAAGTGGACAGA
>NW_026973733.1:310000-320000 GCF_035594125.1 Scylla paramamosain
CGCACGACCGCTCTGGCTCAATATATACCGCGCGACAAAAATTTTGAGGCACATTCGTGAGCTTCCTGTTAGACCGTTCGGACGTCGTACTAGCAGCTCTCATCACCATGACTGGCCGCGGCAAGGGAGGCAAGGGTCTTGGAAAGGGAGGCGCCAAGCGTCACCGTAAGGTTCTGCGTGATAACATCCAGGGAATCACCAAGCCTGCTATCCGTCGTCTAGCTCGCCGAGGTGGCGTCAAGCGCATCTCTGGTCTCATCTACGAGGAGACTCGTGGGGTGCTCAAGGTGTTCCTTGAGAACGTTATCAGGGATGCTGTCACCTATACCGAGCACGCCAAGCGTAAGACCGTTACTGCCATGGACGTTGTCTACGCCCTCAAGCGTCAGGGCCGTACCCTGTACGGATTTGGTGGTTAAATCGCTCCATTATTGAGATGGTGCCAGCTATTCAGCTTGCATTATCATCATTGAATAACATCATCTCCCGGACCTTTTTAAGGTCCACAAACATGAAAAGAAAGAAGGACCATAGACTACTATTATTACTACTACTTTCTCATAACCATGTTCACTATCACTATCTGAGCTAAGAAAAGAAACCATTATTAATTATAACCATCTTTCTCACTTCATCAGGTCTTCTCCAAGTATTATTATTATTATCATTATTATTATTATTATTATTATTATTATTATTATTATTATTATTATTATTATTATTATTATTATTATTATTATCATTGACTTATTTCAATGATCACGCCCCTCATCGTTCTCAGTTTCTCATAAAACAAAATATACATTGAGATGAAAAAGACGCTCAACATATCACAATAGGCAACACATCTAATCAACTCTCCACTGTGACACACAGCAGGTACATTAGTAGAAATATAGTATACATATTTATTCTCGGTCACTTGCGTGCCTGACTAAATAATAATAATAATAATAACAAATAACTAACTCGAAAATAAATACACTACTTGCTTATTATTGATATACCAGTATAGTCTACACAACTCTCTAGATGTTTGAACGTGTGGCTCCGAAGAGGAGCCGGATTGATGGTGATATTGGCTGAAGGGGAGGGAGGCCCTTTATTTACTTCTTCTCAGTCTTCTTGGGAAGGAGCACGGCCTGAATGTTGGGCAGCACGCCACCCTGTGCAATGGTGACTCCGGAGAGGAGCTTGTTAAGTTCCTCGTCGTTGCGGATGGCCAGCTGCAGGTGACGTGGGATGATGCGAGTCTTCTTGTTGTCACGGGCGGCATTGCCGGCAAGCTCAAGGACTTCAGCAGCCAGGTACTCCATAACTGCCGCAAGGTACACGGGGGCACCAGCACCCACGCGCTCGGCGTAGTTGCCTTTCCTTAGAAGGCGATGAATCCTGCCGACCGGGAACTGGAGTCCAGCACGACTGGAACGGGACTTTGACTTTCCCTTCACCTTTCCTCCCTTGCCGCGTCCAGACATGATAATGGATGTTGTGGTAGTAGTAGTAGTAGTAGTAGTTGTTGTTGTTGGTGATAAATGAGGAGCGCGAGTACTCTAACCTCGTCGGTAGCTCTGCGAGCAAGTAGTGTTTCAGTTTCAGTTTCAGTTTATTAAAGAAAGTTACATGAAAAAATGGGGAACAAGATATACAATAGTCAAAGGGGGGGGGGAGGGGGTTACAAAGTAGGGGAGAAACACAGAAAAATTTCAGGAAAGAAAGTGGCCGGGCGGTCCGGCTAGCTATTCTTACTACTAGTATGCCTGAGCTCTTTTTATTGGGCATATTTTGTAGTTTACATAATTATTTAACTATTTTACATAAATTAGAAATATTATGTACAAAATATACATTTATTTATATCTGGGCAAGGGAGCGTCTTGCCCTTCAGTGATGAGGAGGCTTCTGGGGAACCAGGCATGTTGCTGGTTCGGTGCCTCCTCGTGTAGCCTCAGGACATTCCTAATGTATTCCCCGTCATCGTCCTTCAGGCGTTGCCACACCGCCTCAGCCATGAGGTGCAGCCTGACGTTGATGGCGGGGAGGGATGCTCGATGGTGGAGTTCTTCACTGGTGATGAAATCCTGCCAATTGGTATTGAAGATGAAGCGGAGCGCTGAGTTCTGAACCTTCTGGAGCCGACTGATGGCCCGCCTGCTCATGGCGTGAGTGGGGATCGGTGGGTAAGTGAGGACAGGGATCACCAGGGCCTTCACCAGGTGGAGTTTTATGCCTTCCTCCAGGTCCCGGAACCTGTACAGGGAAGCTAGCGCTGAACGGGCTTGTGCAACCCGTGCCGTGATGTGGGTGGTGTAGCCCCTGCCCGTGACCCTGAGGCCCAGGATGGAGCCCTGCCTCTTGAAGGCGACTGGCTCCCCCTGCACATGGAGGGGGACTGGCCGGTGTGCCGCCATGGGGATGACGGTGAACTTGGCAAGATTTGTCCTTATTTTCCACCGTTTCTCGAAGTCATTGACCCTGGTGATCTCCCTCTCGGTGCGAGCGTTGAGCATGGCTCCAGACCTGCCAGGATGAAACACGACCTGCGAGACATCATCTGCGTAGAGGATGTTGGTACCAGCTGCTGAGCCCGGATAGTCGCTGGTGTAGATGGTGTAGAGGGTGGGAGAGAGGACACTGCCCTGGGGCACGCCACTCTCTAGGCCGAACACTGGGCCGAGGTGGGAGCCGACTTTAATCCTCGCCGTCCTGTCCGCCAGGAAGTCGCAAAGCAGTCTGGTAACTGGGTCTGGGAGACCCAGCTGTAGCACCTTGTACTTGAGTCCAAGGTGCCACACTTTGTCAAACGCTTTGCTTACATCCCGGAGGACGAGGTGGCATCGGAAGCGGGAGGCCTGGTGTAGAGCCAGTGTCTCCGTGGCCACAGCTATGGCGTGGGTTGTCCCTCTCCCCCTCCGAAAGCCGAACTGCCCAGGGTGGTAGAGGCCGTGTCCATCCAGGTGGTCCCGAAGCCTGCTCGTGACAATTCTCTCGAACATTTTCCCTGGGACTTCCAGAAGGGAGATGGGCCTATAGCTGGCAGGACTGGTGGGAACCTTTCCAGGTTTCACCACCAGCCGCATCTCCGCTTCCTTCCAGCCGTCAGGGAAGTATCCAGCTGACAGGGAGGCGTTTAGAATCTCCTGCAGTCTGTCCAAGGCACTGACTGGGAGATGGGAGAGGATTGTCTTGTTGATCCCACTCTTGCCGGGGCAGGTGGCCTTGGTGGACCGGATGGCCCGGGTCAGCTCCAGAGACGAGATCCGGCAGTTAAGCGGGGAATCGCCTCGCAGTCTGGTGGGGTCAGCTGCTCCGTACGGGTGCGTGTCTTGGATGCGAGGTCTAAGGCGATCCAGCACGTCTTCTTCGTCGGAGTCTAACTCGTCCTCCTCCTGGAATACCCTCTCCCAGGTGGAGGTGTGGAGACGAGCTTTGTCAGCGTCTGAGTAATGTTTATGTCCTTGGTCGTCAATTAAGTATGAGTCTGGTTTTACTGAGCGTCCTGAAAGCTGTTTAACTTTTTTCCAGAAGACCCTGGGGTTTTTGTGGCTTGCAGCTAAGCTGGCAAGCCTGCTTCCCCAGTGATCTTTGGATTCCTGTCGTCTTCTGTCTGTCAATGTGTGTCTCAACTGTATGTAGCGACGGTAATTGTCAATTGTCCATCCAGTCTGGGAAGCCTGTTCCCTTAGCGCGTCGAACTGAATTCTAGTTATTTGTGTCAGTCGGGAGGGTCTGGGTTGCGGGTCTACTCTGTACGTGGTCTTAGGTATGTGTCTGTCAGCTGTCGTCTTAACAGTATAAGTCCAAGTCTGCAAAGCTCTGTCTATTTCCTCAAGGGAAGCTTGGGAAATGTCATGATAATTAGTCATCTGAAGTCCATTGTCATTAGTGAATTGTTCCCAGTCTGTCCTATGGTATGCGTAGGTCGGCAGTGTGGGAGTGAGTAAAGGAGAGGTAGAAATGTCAAGAATTAGGGGAATATGGTCACTTGTGGTGAGAGGTCCTGGTGTAATGGTGTAGTGGAGAAAGTTAAGGCGGTTAGTAAGAACAATGTCAGGAGAAGAAGATGAGAGAGGTCCGTAATAGGTGGGGAAGTCAGGTCCAATGTGTTTTGCAGTTTGTCGTCTGAGATAGTCGATGAGGTCTCGTCCTACTTGGTTGGTTGTCGCTGTACCTAATGTCGGGTGTCGAGCGTTGAGATCCCCAGCTAAAAAAACAGGGGATTGTCTGCGTAATAATCTAAGAAAGTCAGGGTGGGGAATAAAAGGTCTTCGCGGAGGAAGGTATGATGTGGCTATTGTGAGGGGGCCGTCTGGAGACTCTATTACTACGGCAAGAGTCTCTGAGAGGAAGTCATCCTCAATCCTATGCCTAATTGTCTTCCTAATTGCAATAGCCACTCCGTCCATCTGTTCGTTGCTGAAATTTTGTTGGTAGGTCCTAAAGCCTGGGATTTTTAATCGTTTTTCGTCCTTTAGTCCATGACTGTTGATAAGAACAATGTCTGGGTCAAACTGTCTGTACGTATTAATCAAGTCAAACTTACGTGTGTCCCATGTCAAGACGTTGTGCTGGATCACCCTGAGACGACGCATCATTTTCGGTAGCTACGCGTCCTTCTTGGTGTGTGGGAGTTCCGAAGATGATCCGGGAGAGGGCCATTGGTGAGGGAGGCAAAGAGCCTGGGCTCCACCGACTTACAGAGCCGGTGAAAGGGGCCTTTGGTGTTCTTCAGCCACTGAAGGACATCCTCCGTGGCGTTGTGTTCCCCATTGTGGCCGACTTTGAAGCGACCTTCCTGGATCCCCTTGTGGATCTTGGGTCCGGTGAGGGGGGAAGGCCAGGTGTCGTCGTTTGACTTTATAACAGTTACTGCGATACGGGGGGCGTCGTACGGTTGCTGGGACTGTTGGCCATGTTCTGTATCCTCTTCCTCGGAGTCATCTTCCTCTTCGTCAGAAGACTGAGCACGCTCGTCCTCCGAGTCAGGCTTCTGCGTGATGGGAGGTGGATTGTGAGTAGCAGAGCTTGAGGAGTGAGGGGATGTCTCGTCACTTGTGAGACATTTTATGATGGCGAGAGAGGGCACTGTCTGGGGTAGTTTGACGTCCGGCAGGCCGTTCATAGCAAGGCCTTCCGAGAGAGTCCTCTGGAAGGTCCCCGGAGTTGCAGCTTCTGCCATGTGTGCATGAAGCACACACAGTACACCCTTGAGACTGATCTTGCTCAAGTCACTAGCTGGTTGAGTGCCTGCAGAAGAGGCTGCTAGGGAGTAAGTGGCTGGCTTGGTTCTTTCACTTTTCAGTAGGTCTGTCTTCTCCCTCAAGGCTCTCTTTCTCACTGGACACCTCATAGCTCGGGCACTATGGTTTTGCCCACAGTGAAGACAACGTTTCTCAGCAGCCCTGCAGTCTCGGAAAGTGTGGTCTTCTTGGCCACACTCGGAGCACACTTGGTAGGAAGAGGGCTTGTGGCAAAATCTTGTTTCGTGTTCCTCTACTGCATAGCACTTGTTGCATGTCATCAAGGGGACGTAAACCTCTTCCTCTATTTGTGACGGGGCTACCGAGAGGCAGAACATGAGCAAGCCATGTTCCTTGGCCTTTCGTGCCATGTCACCGGTGGTGAAGGTGATTTTAATGGTCTTCGACCTCGGGAACTTGAAGATTTCCACCACCTTTGCCCATGATTGACGACTCTCAATATCTTCTTTGATATCCTCCGGGGAGTTGTCATAGACTAGCTCATCTAGCCTCAGGCACACAACTGTGCGCCTGGACTTGAGCTCTGGAGGCATGATGGGCGTGAAATCACTGTCAGCAAGAGTTTGCAGCATGCTGGGACTGAAGATGTTGTCTGCATCCTTGTCAGTTGCAGTCAGCACAATGATTGCATCCCATGAGGAGATGAGTCTTGTGGGCTTTACCGCAGGGCTGAGGATACCAAGGAGCTGACGCTTGGAGGCCAACTCCTTGGGCCGGGGGTGTTTTATCTTCACCCGTCCCATCTTGTTACTGAAGCTGGGTGTCTGCCATATGGGGCAACAGAAGCCGACTCTGGGAGGACAGGATTGCCGAGGTGCACAGCAGTAAAAGTATCTGGGTTCTGGATACAACAGTGCACCAGACTAAGTTGGTAAAAACACGTCACAGCACAGGGACAGGGTGGAAACGGGGGGGGAGGGGAGACGCACTGGGGAAGCAAATCACCCTCCGGGGGAAAGGGGAGACACTCTGGGGGGAGGGGACACACTGGGGGAATTATCCTGGGCACTGGAGAGAGGGGGAGCCACTGAGGGAAGGAAGCACTTCAGAGTATATCCGTGGAATGAGGTGTTAATCCTGGGCACAGTGGTGGGGAGGGGGAAAACATCCTGGGCACAGGGAAGCATTCGAGGGGGGCGGGGATAATCCTGGGCACTGGGGAAGGGAGGGGGAATACATCCTGGGCACTAGGGAACACTCGTGGGTAGCGGGTTAATCCTGGGCACTGGGGAATGGAGGGGGAGTACTGGGGATAATCCTGGGCACAAGGGGATGGGGAAGCACTGGGCGAGTCCTGGGCACAAGGGGGGGGACACTGGGGGCTGGGGAAGCACTGGGGCGAATCCTGGGGACTGGGAAAGGGGGAAGCACTGGGGAGGGGGAGGGGGAAGCACTGGGGAGGTGGCGCAGAGGGAGGGGAGGAAAGCACTGGGAAGGGGAAGTAAATCCTGGGCACTGGGGAAGGGGGAACACGTCCTGGTCACTTGTTCATTGCTGTGATGAGTTGTTGTGGAAGCCTGGAGGTCTGGAATGTGTAGAGTGTGGCACTGGCACTGTGATAGTCTTGTGGCACTGGGGAGGCAAGGGTTTTTTCCCTTGCACGGTGTGGCTGCAGGGGAGGGAAGAGTGAACCACTGGAGTGCATCGTCAGCTCAGGGGAGAGAGTGGCGGCTGCTGGATGCGTTGCAGGGTACGTGCGGTCCTTAGGAAGGCCGAGAATCCTGTGAGGACTACAAAAACCCTCTTCCAAGCGGTGTCTCCTGTGCCAGGTAAGTATACTCTATCTCTGGCGGCTGGGTGGAGCGCGGCCGGGACCAGCAGCGGTGGCAAAAGGAGGTAGGGCCTTCACGATCCCGGTGTCTCCTGTGCCAGGTAAGTATGATTTCTGGGCGAGCGGGGAGCAGTGTTCAGCAACCCAAGTTTATGGATTCCTGTTGAGGAGGAGCAAGTTCCTCCTGCTGTAGGCGCCCTTAGAGGCAGCGGAGGTGTCGGGAAACGACCTGCCTTGCCACAGGATAGTCTGGTGGTAAAGGTACCCGACCTTGAGACCTCTTGACAGCTGCTACGGCGTCGTCGATGTCTTCTGCCTCTTCTGCGGCGTCTTCTTTCTTGGAGGGAGGAGGAGAGGAGGAGAGATGTTCTCTCTTCGGCGAGCAGAAAGCCAGCAAGTCCCACAAAATCCCTTTATATATGAATCGGGTGGGCCCGACGACTCCAACCCTGCCTTGTGATTGGTCAGAAACGTCCAGTGAGGCTCATCGCCCACGCAGTCACCGCATGAAAGATGTGATCATTATTGTTAGTCTAATTCATTTTGTTCTTATTCTTATTCTTATTCTTATTCTTTCTTCCCTCATTCATAACAAATCTTGGAAAATATACAGCAGAACTGACATGTCATTTAAAATTCTAAGACAATTAGCAAGAAAGTTGTGATATTCTTATTTTTTTCATTCTTTTTATTCTATTTTTTTCTTATTCTTGTCATAATTAATATTGTTATCTTTATTATTTTCATTTTTTTTTATTATTCTTCCTTATCTTATTCTTATTTATCCTACTTTTAGAGAGATGAGGCTTGTGCGGTCACCCATCCAAGTTCTGCCCGGACCCCCTGCTTAACCTTGCTGATCCCGCCGTCAGCTGATTGGTCAAGAGCGGAGAACAAGGTGTTGGGAGGGCTTATTTCTCTTATTCTTATTCTTTCCTGTATTGTTGTTGCATTGTTGTGCTGAAAATGTTGGAAAATATGCACTAAAATTAACCCTTCATTCATAATTCTACGACAATTAGCAAGAGAGATATATTATTACTTTTTTCCCTTATTTTTGTTCTTTTTATTCTTAATCTTCTTTTTTTTATTATAGTTGTTATTGTTATTTTATTATTTTCGTTTTTCGTTCATTCTCCTCATTCTTATTGCTATTTTTTTCTATTCTCAGAGAGATGAGGCTTTTGTGGTCACCCATCCAAGTTCTTCCCGGACCCCCTGCTTAACTGCGCTGATCCCGCCGTTAGCTAATTGGCCAAGACCGGAGAACTAGGTGTTGGGAGGCCTTCTTTCTATTATTCTTATTCTTTCTTCCCCCATTCATATCGTTGTATTGGAAATGTTGGAAAATATACAAAAGAATTCACCCTTCTATGACAATTAGGAAGAAAGACATGGGATGCTTTCTTTCTTTTTTTTTATATTCCTTTATTGTAATTTTTCTTATTCTTGTTATAATAATTCTTACTGTTATCTTTATTACTTAAAATTTTCGTTCATTCTCCCTATTCTTATTCTTATTTTTTTTATTTATTTATTTTTTTTCAGACAGATGAGGCTTGTGTAGTCACCCATCCAAGTATTGCCCGAAACCCCTGCGTAATCTCGACGATTTCATTTGACAATACCTATTTACTTATTTATTTATTATTATATTTATTAAAAAAAAAAAAGAAGAAAAGAAGATGAAGAATAAGGTATGTAATCGAAATACTCTCTCTATACTGTAGCAATAGTTTAGCTGGATGTACTTGTATTGTGTCAAAAATACTTGCAATATCTGCAATTGTAACCTGCAGTGTCGGCATAATGCATAATTAAGCAATGAAAAGAAAAATTAATAAAAGAATAAATGAAAAAAAGAAAGAAAAAAAGATACAATTAACAATTAAATATATTAGCTACCCCTCTACGTTTCTTTATCACTGCAGAAAAATGGAAACATTTTAACGTAGACTTGTCAAAATTCAACTGAAATTAAGGGTTAAATAAGGATTGTCACCCCTTCCCCAGAGGATATTCATTGTCTTTTAATATATATATATATATATATATATATATATATATATATATATATATATATATATATATATATATATATATATATATATATATATATATATATATATATATATATATATATATATATATATATATATATATTCTTTTTATTTAAAGTCTTATTTAGAGAGAGAGAGAGAGAGAGAGAGGTAACGTCCTTGAGGATAGCAGCTCGTCTACGCTCCGCTCAGTGATCAGCGTTAGAATGTAATTCCTCATTTCTTTAAAAAAAAAAAAAAAAAAAAAAAAACAGAAACTTTATTTAGGGGGCTTGCTGGAAACAAACTACAATGGAGGAAAGAACAATATGTCTGCTATATGACCCACCCAGTTAAATTTTCAAGAAGCAAACGCAAGTTGGAAAATACGAGGAAGATAAATTTTCATTTATATACGTTTTATGGTAATTTCTGCCACGCCTTCCTCTATTCATCAAACGTCACTGACACTTATTCCCTTTATTTTTTACTTTACAGAATCTTTTGTAGGGCAAGACTCTAGAGGATATGTGCTTTCATAAATTCTATAATGCTTTGCTTATCATAGAGACATAAAAAAAAAAAAATAATAATAATAAAAATAAATAAATTAATTAATTTAAAAAATCAAAATAAATAGATATATAAATTAATTAATCAATCAAATAAATTTCTATGCTTCACCTTTATAGCATTCGTATGAATGTCAAAACAAAACAAAAAATATAAATATAAATAATAATATGAAAAAAAAAATTACTAAATATATGAAAAATAGCATTACTACTACTACTACTACTACTACTACTACTGCTACTACTACTACTATTTTTTTTTTTTTTTTTATGTAGGAAGGACACTGGCCAAGGGCAACAAAAATGTAATAAAAAAAATGCCCACTGAAATGCCAGTCCCATACAGGGGTCAAA
>NW_026973733.1:325000-342500 GCF_035594125.1 Scylla paramamosain
AGTTTTATTCACATTTGTGCTTGTGTATGTGAATTTAGTCATAAATGTGCAGTTGCAGGGTCAACACTGAAACAGAAAACCTATGCATATGACCCGATAATGTTAAATTAAGTGAGAAAAACAGGGAAAATAGTAATTTACTACACGCACGACCGCTCTGGCTCAATATATACCGCGCGACAAAAATTTTGAGGCAACATTCTACCTCCAGCTGTTGAAGGAGAAGGATCTCCCAGTTCCAGCACTCCCAGCTAGCAGCAGCCAGCCAACCGGAAGACACCGCTCAAGGAAGAAGCTCCGCCCCTCACCGTGCCGCTGAGATACAAGCTCCGCCTCCCGGGTCCGTAAGGAACCAATCGGCGCCAAGCTCCGCTCCTGCTTTCACTCCTGTGCCCAAGAAAAGTCCGACAGGAGGCAAGGCGCACACACTCGCCCACGAATCACCGAGAAAGGAGCAGCTTCGCTCCCAGCTCACCTCCAAACAATCAGGCCCTGGTCTGCTTACAAAAAAAAAGATACAGATAGACACCCGGCAGTCGCTTTGAGGCGCCGCGGTTTTCCCTACGTGCCTGGTGGAGAGAGCCTCACCTAAGGGTATCGCTGGAAGACTGCAGCAACTCACCTGGTATAAGTGACTTGCGCCAACTCTGTTCCTCCTACTTCTTCTCTTCCTCTCTTCGTACCGGCAACAGAGTCAGGACTGGGCCTTAGGCAAGCCTTTTCCGCGCTCTCTAGCCACCGGGGCCTCCAGTGCTGGCCAGAGCAGCCTGGAGAATCTTCGGCAGAGTACAAACCCTACCTCAGGGTCAGATATTTAGGGCTTCCTTCCCTCCAGCTAGGATCCCCCTCGGGATATAGGGCACTAGGACGATAGGAAACAACAATAGGTTGTTATAGGTACTCGTGGTTGTAGCACTCATAAGGCTGTAGCGCCACAAGGCTGTAGCGCCACCTCTACAAGGCTATAATCGTCATAGGGCCCCGCCCCATGACGGGATGGCCTTCCCACGCCCCCCTGACCGGACTATAAGATACAAAATAAAAACTGCTAACATCCCTGCTGACCTTAGCAATGCTTTCTTTTCCAGAACCCAGGTCCCCCACACGAAATGCTTCAAATCTGGCCCCTACATCATTATCGGTTTAGCTAATGACGCGGACCGTGATAACCACACGTCTCACCAAGCGACCGAAAACTTAAAACTTCTTGGCTTCGAGCTCGTCGAGTCTCCGGAGCAAAAATCGGCTCGAACGATCCTTGCCCGGCGAGTAGACGAGTACATCTTAAAAAAGACCAACGACAACCTCCTGACTGAAATCCAGGAAAAGAATGATACACAGATTGACGAACTACTCATCATCCCAAAAGTCCATATGCTGAAGATTAAACTACGCTCAAAACAACAGGCCGAACTTTTAAAAAACAAAGGCATTAAGCTATTTTCTCAAATAGTGCCCTCATACAATATTAACATAGAAGAATACCTCCCAGTCACCCAGTGCTACAAGTGTTATCAATTCAGCCACCGCACAAACCAGTGCAAAGAAACAGAACAAGTGTGCTCCAAGTGTGCAGCTAGGGGCCACGATTATAGGAATTGCCAGGCCTCCACCATAAAATGCGCGAATTGCAACGGCGAACACACTGCCGTTTCCTTTAAATGCCAAATAAAACGCGCTCACCAAAAACAACAAAACTCACCACAGACCACTCCTCAGCCAACCACTTCCTACGCCCAAGCCACCACACCCTACTCTCTCACACCAAAAAATACAAACACAAACACCGAGAAACTTCTGCTTGCAGAAATTATAATAAAATATTCAATCCAAACCTCATTTGGTGATCTAAAAAAACAGGCAGAAACAATGAACTCCTTGCTTGAGTACAATGGCTGCCCCACAATAAAACTTCCACCACACTTCCACCAGACAAACCAAGAACACTTCAAACAAAACTACCCAGAACAAAATGAGGAAACACACGCCCCAACACTCACACTCCAAGAACCTGAACACACCACACCTAATAACGCTAGTCCCCCTTCACCTGGGGAATTGGTTATTGAAGAGGACTCAGCTTGTGGGGAATCGCAGCCCCAAAAGCCCTCTCCACCACGATCTACCTCTACCTCTACCACCACTACTGCCAACACCACTAACACCACAAAAAAGACTGAAACAAAGCGACACCTAGCGACAGTGCCCCAACCCTCCCCCCCCTCTACACGAACCGCGTCGAGGGGTAAAAAAAACACATAAAAAAACACTTAAATCATGCTCACAATAATACAATTAAACTGTCGCGGTTTCTGGAATAACAGACACCATATTTCAGAAGCAATTCGATCGATCGATCCAGACATCGTCCTCCTCAACCACACAGGTTCACCACCAAAACCCATAAAACTATATGGCTACAACACACGCTACACAACAGGTACGCATCATGACGGCGTAGCTCTCATGGTAAAATGTACCATCAAACACATACACATAACCAACTGGCCCTCAGCCCACTTCCTGGCCACCAAGATCGAAACACAACATGGGCAATTTCTCATTGCCACCACATACAGCAGACCAAAAACTGGGCTCCCACTCACCAGCCTCAACAATCTTTTCAATCACACAAATATCCCGGTCTACATACTTGCAGACCTAAACGCCAAACACACCGCCTTCAAACACTCAAACAACAACCAACACGGACACGAACTCCTTCAACTAACACAACTGAAACGCCTCCGTTTCCTTGGACCTGACTTCCCCACATGCTTTACGCACAATGGGAATGGCAGGCCAGATCTCATCCTCTCCAATCGGCAATCCCTACTTTTCCACCACTATATCTCCCATGGACCACTCTGTGGTTCTGACCACGTTCCCCTAATCCTCAAAATATCCTCCAATCCCATATCCACCCCATCCCCACCTGTCTCCGACTACCGCTCCGCCGACTGGGAGAGCTTCAAGAAAACACTCACAGACTTACACCAACCAACACAGCTCGAAGGCCAACCCTACACAGACATAGACAGTGCCTTAGAGACGTTACACAACAATATTCTGACATCAGCCAACAGACACATACCAACAAAACAACATATAATTCATATAGACTTCCGACCTTCCATTAGAACACAAAGGCTGCTAGTGTGCTACAGAACACGCTTTTTAAAAAACAAGCACAACCACACACCTATCTACGGAGATCTTTGCACCCTTCGTACACACATAACAAATAGCCTACAGGAAGATCACAGCGCTCACTGGAGGAATCTAGTCTCCCATATGGACAGAACCCGCTGCAGTAATCCTACACAGTTCTGGCACATGGTGTACAGGCTGAGGGGATGCCAGCGGGAAAGATTCGAGTACCTCCTAGTGAACGGGGATCGCATCACAAACCCAGAACAAGTCACCAGCATCTTCAAGACACACTGGCACAATACTTTCCAACCACACCCTCTCCCACTCCACGAGCCCAGTATTGCCCACATAAACAACATCATCGATCGTGCACGCCACAACCTAGCAAACACGATTCCACATAACACTATACAAAAAATACGCCTCAACCCCCAACACCCTCTCACCACACCTATTGAGGAGGATGATGTCGCCAGGTTGCTCAGGCATACTCCGCGGCGAGCCCCTGGCCCCTCAGGAGTCACCTGGCCCATGGTGCGGAACCTTCCCCAAGAAACTATATCCAGCCTGACGGAGATTTTCAACGCCTGCCTTGCCTCTGGATACTTTCCTAAGGCATTCAAAATTTCAAACATCACCCTCATTGCTAAGCCCGGAAAAAACTCCCACTTACCAGAAAACTATCGCCCCATTAGCCTCCTTGAAATTCTCGGAAAAACCTTTGAACGCCTCATCAATTTAAGATTGAGAGCGTTCCTCGAAGGTAACGAGCTGCTGGCACCACAGCAGTTCGGCTTCCGGAGGAACGCCTCAACCGAGGACGCTCTAAACAGCATAGTTGCATACTTAAATTTCAATAAGCCCTATTTCAGAGCAGCCCTTGTAACAAAAGATGTCAAAAAAGCATTTGACACTGTTTGGCACGCAGGCTTAAAACACAAAATTTGCAACAACTTCAACCTTCCCCCCCTAACGCAACGCATACTATGTAGTTTTCTGGTAGAGAGACGGACAAGAATCTGTCATCAGGGCACCTTTTCAACATCCTTTTCCCCTCAGGCTGGAGTCCCACAAGGCTCTGTACTGTCCCCCACCCTTTTCAACATGTATACAGCTGACATGCCCCCTCCAGTTCATAATGATTCATTAACCATTCAATACGCGGACGATGTAACGCAATTGGCTCGAGCCAGGTCGTTAGATCTCCTCACAGACAAAATTCAACGGGAACTGACGGCGACTAGCCTATGGGAGATGAAATGGCGAATCCTCTCCCATCCCGAAAAATCTAAAGTCACCTACTTTAACATAAAAAAAAGTCAGCCTCGCCAAATCTCATTGAACAACATTGTTCCACACCCCAACCCAATCCCCATCAGTAACAACAACAAAGTGCTTGGCCTCACCATCGACAAGCACCTCAAATTCAACATACATATAAACCAAAAAGCTGCTTTAGCCGCCGTGGCCTTGAGCAACCTCGAAAGATTTCGCGACAGCAACACGAAAACAAAACTACACCTCTTCAAAGCTTTTATTCTCCCCCTTTTAACCTATTGCCCTCTTGCACTCTCTCTTTCCGCTCCCACTAACCTCTCAAAACTTCAGAGGGTCCAGAATCGAGCAATTCGTTTCGCCCTTGGAACGAAATGGTTCGACTTTCGGTCCTCTCTCTCTACTCATGAGGAGTCCAACATCCCTCCTGTTAACATAACACACTACAACAGACTCAACAAACAGCTAACCTCATTTTCTGACAGACACACAAACACATACAATTTCATAACCAACCTTCCCCCAGCTTTCCGTCACCTCCCACACTGCAACCTCCTTGACCCTCCCACTGTGCCTCCTGACCCCATTTTCTAAATAACGGACTCCTTCACTCTCTCTTTCACTCTCTCTCTCTCTCTCTCTCTCTCTCTCTCTCTCTCTCTCTCTCTCTCTCTCTCTCTCTCTCTCTCTCTCTCTTTCTCTCTCTTTCTCTAATCTTCTCTACTACTCAAGGTGTCTGAGTGGAATCATCGTCGCACTCTCGTTCACGTGGGGCGAGCCCGTGTGCCTACACCTAGTGGTTTTTTCATATTTTTTGTCTTATGGCTTTGTATTCATCTTTTGTTTATTTTATGCATTATCTTTCTGTCTCGCAGCCTAGGTCCCAAGGAGGCACCGGACCGCTCCCGGGAAAAAGATGCGACAAAACACACCACCATTAACATTCCATGCCTCTGACCGAAGGAGTGGGCTCGCGTGCCAACACCTAGTGGTTTTTTTATATATTTTGTCTTATGGTTTTTTATTCATATTTTTGTGTTTTTTTATGCATTATTTTTCCGTCTCGCAGCCTAGGTTCTCAAAGGGACACCAGACCACTTTCAGATGAAAGAGGATAGCACGAACCGCACTTCTCCCACTGACGCCACGGCAATGGGGCCCCCGGCCGTTGGCATGACGTTCCGGTAGTGGTACCCCCCGTGGCAGTTATGGAGCGGCCAGCACTGATGGTGGGGACGGCAACCACACTATTCAGTGGAAGCCACTTCACCCCCCCCCACAGAGGTAGTTTGGTGCGGCCAGAGCTGGGTAGTAAGGTAGTCAAGAGATGGTGGGGCGGGGCCCTGGAAGCATCCATGCAGGAATCTCCATTCACCCCCCACCACCGGCGACTTACCGCGTGCAAGCAGATGGTATTAGATTTGACCCCTCGTTGCGGTGAGGGAGCCTTTTCGAGCCTCTGTCATTGCACATCCTACAATCACGTCAATCATTATCACAAACCATCCTCACCCTCCCCATGCACATAATACCACGACATTTTTTATATTCTCTCTTTTTTTTTTTTTTTAGCAGGTTGGCCTTTTTGCAGGACAAGTCACAGGACACGAGATGAAAGGACCGACACCGCTTTTTCACCCACCACATTACATCACACAATAAATATCCCGCCCATCACCAAATCACTCTACTACTATCCGTGGTTCGGAACCCACGTAAAACTGTAGGTCCCTCCGCTATACGGATGTACTTCTTCCTCTGTCCTTCTTTGAACCAATAAAAAACACAAAAAAACCCTTTTTTACTCTGACTGTCCTTCACTCCTCTTTCACATCCTGATAATGCAGGCTCTGGATAGTCTGGCCCCTAACTTGTGCGTGGTTTGGCCTGGTGTTTTGGGTGCGTGGGCGGCGTCCGTTGCCGTGGCTGTTTTGGGCTTGGCTTGCTCGGTTGGTGGCGGACTCTCCTGCTTTCCCCGATAAGGACCTTGTCTCCCTTGCCATCTTAGAATGAATATAACACGCTAAAAAAAAAAAAAAAAAAAAAAAAAAAAAAAAAAAAAGATGTCCTTCCTAATTCAAATTGCGCCTGGGTTAAGCCCCAGTGACTATTTCTCCTCCTACAATTCCCTTCTTATCACCCCCCTATTCTTCCCACTATCCCCACTTCTCCCTCCCCATCTTTTCTCTCTTTGTTATGTTATGTTATTTTGAGGCAGCTCGAAGGCCAACCCTACACAGACATAGACAGTGCCTTAGAGACGTTACACAACAATATTCTGACATCAGCCAACAGACACATACCAACAAAACAACATATAATTCATATAGACTTCCGACCTTCCATTAGAACACAAAGGCTGCTAGTGTGCTACAGAACACGCTTTTTAAAAAACAAGCACAACCACACACCTATCTACGGAGATCTTTGCACCCTTCGTACACACATAACAAATAGCCTACAGGAAGATCACAGCGCTCACTGGAGGAATCTAGTCTCCCATATGGACAGAACCCGCTGCAGTAATCCTACACAGTTCTGGCACATGGTGTACAGGCTGAGGGGATGCCAGCGGGAAAGATTCGAGTACCTCCTAGTGAACGGGGATCGCATCACAAACCCAGAACAAGTCACCAGCATCTTCAAGACACACTGGCACAATACTTTCCAACCACACCCTCTCCCACTCCACGAGCCCAGTATTGCCCACATAAACAACATCATCGATCGTGCACGCCACAACCTAGCAAACACGATTCCACATAACACTATACAAAAAATACGCCTCAACCCCCAACACCCTCTCACCACACCTATTGAGGAGGATGATGTCGCCAGGTTGCTCAGGCATACTCCGCGGCGAGCCCCTGGCCCCTCAGGAGTCACCTGGCCCATGGTGCGGAACCTTCCCCAAGAAACTATATCCAGCCTGACGGAGATTTTCAACGCCTGCCTTGCCTCTGGATACTTTCCTAAGGCATTCAAAATTTCAAACATCACCCTCATTGCTAAGCCCGGAAAAAACTCCCACTTACCAGAAAACTATCGCCCCATTAGCCTCCTTGAAATTCTCGGAAAAACCTTTGAACGCCTCATCAATTTAAGATTGAGAGCGTTCCTCGAAGGTAACGAGCTGCTGGCACCACAGCAGTTCGGCTTCCGGAGGAACGCCTCAACCGAGGACGCTCTAAACAGCATAGTTGCATACTTAAATTTCAATAAGCCCTATTTCAGAGCAGCCCTTGTAACAAAAGATGTCAAAAAAGCATTTGACACTGTTTGGCACGCAGGCTTAAAACACAAAATTTGCAACAACTTCAACCTTCCCCCCCTAACGCAACGCATACTATGTAGTTTTCTGGTAGAGAGACGGACAAGAATCTGTCATCAGGGCACCTTTTCAGCATCCTTTTCCCCTCAGGCTGGAGTCCCACAAGGCTCTGTACTGTCCCCCACCCTTTTCAACATGTATACAGCTGACATGCCCCCTCCAGTTCATAATGATTCATTAACCATTCAATACGCGGACGATGTAACGCAATTGGCTCGAGCCAGGTCGTTAGATCTCCTCACAGACAAAATTCAACGGGAACTGACGGCGACTAGCCTATGGGAGATGAAATGGCGAATCCTCTCCCATCCCGAAAAATCTAAAGTCACCTACTTTAACATAAAAAAAAGTCAGCCTCGCCAAATCTCATTGAACAACATTGTTCCACACCCCAACCCAATCCCCATCAGTAACAACAACAAAGTGCTTGGCCTCACCATCGACAAGCACCTCAAATTCAACATACATATAAACCAAAAAGCTGCTTTAGCCGCTGTGGCCTTGAGCAACCTCGAAAGATTTCGCGACAGCAACACGAAAACAAAACTACACCTCTTCAAAGCTTTTATTCTCCCCCTTTTAACCTATTGCCCTCTTGCACTCTCTCTTTCCGCTCCCACTAACCTCTCAAAACTTCAGAGGGTCCAGAATCGAGCAATTCGTTTCGCCCTTGGAACGAAATGGTTCGACTTTCGGTCCTCTCTCTCTACTCATGAGGAGTCCAACATCCCTCCTGTTAACATAACACACTACAACAGACTCAACAAACAGCTAACCTCATTTTCTGACAGACACACAAACACATACAATTTCATAACCAACCTTCCCCCAGCTTTCCGTCACCTCCCACACTGCAACCTCCTTGACCCTCCCACTGTGCCTCCTGACCCCATTTTCTAAATAACGGACTCCTTCACTCTCTCTTTCACTCTCTCTCTCTCTCTCTCTCTCTCTCTCTCTCTCTCTCTCTCTCTCTCTCTCTCTCTCTCTCTCTCTCTCTCTCTCTCTCTCTTTCTCTCTCTTTCTCTAATCTTCTCTACTACTCAAGGTGTCTGAGTGGAATCATCGTCGCACTCTCGTTCACGTGGGGCGAGCCCGTGTGCCTACACCTAGTGGTTTTTTCATATTTTTTGTCTTATGGCTTTGTATTCATCTTTTGTTTATTTTATGCATTATCTTTCTGTCTCGCAGCCTAGGTCCCAAGGAGGCACCGGACCGCTCCCGGGAAAAAGATGCGACAAAACACACCACCATTAACATTCCATGCCTCTGACCGAAGGAGTGGGCTCGCGTGCCAACACCTAGTGGTTTTTTTATATATTTTGTCTTATGGTTTTTTATTCATATTTTTGTGTTTTTTTATGCATTATTTTTCCGTCTCGCATCCTAGGTTCTCAAGGGGACACCAGACCACTTTCAGATGAAAGAGGATAGCACGAACCGCACTTCTCCCACTGACGCCACGGCAATGGGGCCCCCGGCCGTTGGCATGACGTTCCGGTAGTGGTACCCCCCGTGGCAGTTATGGAGCGGCCAGCACTGATGGTGGGGACGGCAACCACACTATTCAGTGGAAGCCACTTCACCCCCCCCCACAGAGGTAGTTTGGTGCGGCCAGAGCTGGGTAGTAAGGTAGTCAAGAGATGGTGGGGCGGGGCCCTGGAAGCATCCATGCAGGAATCTCCATTCACCCCCCACCACCGGCGACTTACCGCGTGCAAGCAGATGGTATTAGATTTGACCCCTCGTTGCGGTGAGGGAGCCTTTTCGAGCCTCTGTCATTGCACATCCTACAATCACGTCAATCATTATCACAAACCATCCTCACCCTCCCCATGCACATAACACCACGACATTTTTTATATTCTCTCTTTTTTTTTTAGCAGGTTGGCCTTTTTGCAGGACGAGTCACAGGACACGAGATGAAAGGACCGACACCGCTTTTTCACCCACCACATTACATCACACAATAAATATCCCGCCCATCACCAAATCACTCTACTACTATCCGTGGTTCGGAACCCACGTAAAACTGTAGGTCCCTCCGCTATACGGATGTACTTCTTCCTCTGTCCTTCTTTGAACCAATAAAAAACACAAAAAAACCCTTTTTACTCTGACTGTCCTTCACTCCTCTTTCACATCCTGATAATGCAGGCTCTGGATAGTCTGGCCCCTAACTTGTGCGTGGTTTGGCCTGGTGTTTTGGGTGCGTGGGCGGCGTCCGTTGCCGTGGCTGTTTTGGGCTTGGCTTGCTCGGTTGGTGGCGGACTCTCCTGCTTTCCCCGATAAGGACCTTGTCTCCCTTGCCATCTTAGAATGAATATAACACGCTAAAAAAAAAAAAAAAAAAAAAAGATGTCCTTCCTAATTCAAATTGCGCCTGGGTTAAGCCCCAGTGACTATTTCTCCTCCTACAATTCCCTTCTTATCACCCCCCTATTCTTCCCACTATCCCCACTTCTCCCTCCCCATCTTTTCTCTCTTTGTTATGTTATGTTTTGAGGCACATTCGTGAGCTTCCTGTTAGACCGTTCGGACGTCGTACTAGCAGCTCTCATCACCATGACTGGCCGCGGCAAGGGAGGCAAGGGTCTTGGAAAGGGAGGCGCCAAGCGTCACCGTAAGGTTCTGCGTGATAACATCCAGGGAATCACCAAGCCTGCTATCCGTCGTCTAGCTCGCCGAGGTGGCGTCAAGCGCATCTCTGGTCTCATCTACGAGGAGACTCGTGGGGTGCTCAAGGTGTTCCTTGAGAACGTTATCAGGGATGCTGTCACCTATACCGAGCACGCCAAGCGTAAGACCGTTACTGCCATGGACGTTGTCTACGCCCTCAAGCGTCAGGGCCGTACCCTGTACGGATTTGGTGGTTAAATCGCTCCATTATTGAGATGGTGCCAGCTATTCAGCTTGCATTATCATCATTGAATAACATCATCTCCCGGACCTTTTTAAGGTCCACAAACATGAAAAGAAAGAAGGACCATAGACTACTATTATTACTACTACTTTCTCATAACCATGTTCACTATCACTATCTGAGCTAAGAAAAGAAACCATTATTAATTATAACCATCTTTCTCACTTCATCAGGTCTTCTCCAAGTATTATTATTATTATCATTATTATTATTATTATTATTATTATTATTATCATTATTATTATTATTATTATTATTATTATTATTATTATTATTATTATTATCATTGACTTATTTCAATGATCACGCCCCTCATCGTTCTCAGTTTCTCATAAAACAAAATATACATTGAGATGAAAAAGACGCTCAACATATCACAATAGGCAACACATCTAATCAACTCTCCACTGTGACACACAGCAGGTACATTAGTAGAAATATAGTATACATATTTATTCTCGGTCACTTGCGTGCCTGACTAAATAATAATAATAATAATAACAAATAACTAACTCGAAAATAAATACACTACTTGCTTATTATTGATATACCAGTATAGTCTACACAACTCTCTAGATGTTTGAACGTGTGGCTCCGAAGAGGAGCCGGATTGATGGTGATATTGGCTGAAGGGGAGGGAGGCCCTTTATTTACTTCTTCTCAGTCTTCTTGGGAAGGAGCACGGCCTGAATGTTGGGCAGCACGCCACCCTGTGCAATGGTGACTCCGGAGAGGAGCTTGTTAAGTTCCTCGTCGTTGCGGATGGCCAGCTGCAGGTGACGTGGGATGATGCGAGTCTTCTTGTTGTCACGGGCGGCATTGCCGGCAAGCTCAAGGACTTCAGCAGCCAGGTACTCCATAACTGCCGCAAGGTACACGGGGGCACCAGCACCCACGCGCTCGGCGTAGTTGCCTTTCCTTAGAAGGCGATGAATCCTGCCGACCGGGAACTGGAGTCCAGCACGACTGGAACGGGACTTTGACTTTCCCTTCACCTTTCCTCCCTTGCCGCGTCCAGACATGATAATGGATGTTGTGGTAGTAGTAGTAGTAGTAGTAGTTGTTGTTGTTGGTGATAAATGAGGAGCGCGAGTACTCTAACCTCGTCGGTAGCTCTGCGAGCAAGTAGTGAATTTTGGGAAAAACGGCTATATATACGCGAGATCAGATCGGCCCAGAGCGCGTCTGGACCAATCAGGACGCTCGCTGAGGTGGCGACTCCTGATCCTGAGTAGGCACGCTAATATATATACCACTTTTCAACTGAGAAAACGCACACTCGTTCTCACAGCAGTACGGCGACACTATGCCTCCCAAAGCATCAGGAAAGGCTGCCAAGAAAGCTGGCAAGGCACAGAAGGCCATTGCCAAGGGCGACAAGAAGAAGAAGCGCAGGAGGAAGGAGAGCTACTCCATCTACATCTACAAGGTGCTCAAGCAAGTCCACCCAGACACTGGCGTGTCCTCCAAGGCCATGTCAATCATGAACTCGTTCGTGAATGACATTTTCGAGCGCATCGCTGCCGAGGCATCCCGCCTGGCACACTATAACAAGCGCTCCACCATCACCAGCCGGGAAATCCAGACCGCTGTCCGTCTTCTTCTGCCTGGTGAACTGGCAAAACACGCTGTTTCTGAAGGCACCAAGGCTGTTACCAAGTATACCTCCTCCAAGTAAACAGGCGGCCAGTATACTGCTGCCAGTATAAAATAATACCCGGCTCCATTGGAGCCACACTTGAAAAGGAAAAAAGATACGATATAGACAAATGCATTATTATTATAATTATTGTTATTATTATTAATATTATTATTATTATTATTTTTATTATTATTATTATTATTATTATTATTATTATTATTATTATTATTATCATTATTAATAATATTAATATTGTTGTTTTTATTATGATTATTATTATAATAATTATTGTATCATTATTATTATTATTATTATTATTATTATTATTATTATTATTATTATTATTATTATGCTTATTATTATCGTGATTATTATTCTGTGGAGATAAAGAAAAGATAAAAAAAAAATAGAGATAAAGAAAGATAAAAATTCTCCCAAGTGAAAGAGATATGGCCATGGAAGAGGGAATAATAATAATAATATAAAAAAAAAAAAAGGGGGGAAGGATATTGAGTTGAAAGTCGATACCTGATACTGAAAGATGGAAAATAAATATTTTCTTCCACAAAACCAAACAGATTGTCTATGAAAATTCTTTAATGAAAGAGATGTTTGGCCCTAAAAAGGGCCTAGATATTGCTGTTATGAAGATCATTCGTGGATGACTTCTTAGGCACGCTCGCCACGGATGCGACGAGCCAGTTGGATGTCCTTTGGCATGATAGTCACGCGCTTGGCATGGATGGCGCACAGGTTGGTATCCTCAAACAGACCCACGAGGTAAGCCTCGGAAGCTTCCTGGAGAGCCATGACAGCAGAGGACTGGAAGCGGAGGTCAGTCTTGAAATCCTGAGCAATTTCACGCACCAGGCGCTGGAAAGGCAGTTTCCTGATAAGCAGCTCAGTGCTCTTCTGATAACGGCGGATCTCACGGAGAGCAACGGTTCCAGGCCTGTAACGGTGGGGTTTCTTGACACCTCCAGTGGCTGGAGCAGACTTGCGAGCTGCCTTTGTAGCAAGCTGCTTGCGGGGCGCCTTGCCACCAGTGGACTTGCGAGCCGTTTGCTTGGTACGTGCCATAGTTGTGGTAACAACAACTCACAACGAACACTCAGCTGAGTCTGCCCGCGCTTCCCACAAAATCCCTTTATATATGAATCGGGTGGGCCCGACGACTCCAACCCTGCCTTGTGATTGGTCAGAAACGTCCAGTGAGGCTCATCGCCCACGCAGTCACCGCATGAAAGATGTGATCATTATTGTTAGTCTAATTCATTTTGTTCTTATTCTTATTCTTATTCTTATTCTTTCTTCCCTCATTCATAACAAATCTTGGAAAATATACAGCAGAACTGACATGTCATTTAAAATTCTAAGACAATTAGCAAGAAAGTTGTGATATTCTTATTTTTTTCATTCTTTTTATTCTATTTTTTTCTTATTCTTGTCATAATTAATATTGTTATCTTTATTATTTTCATTTTTTTTTATTATTCTTCCTTATCTTATTCTTATTTATCCTACTTTTAGAGAGATGAGGCTTGTGCGGTCACCCATCCAAGTTCTGCCCGGACCCCCTGCTTAACCTTGCTGATCCCGCCGTCAGCTGATTGGTCAAGAGCGGAGAACAAGGTGTTGGGAGGGCTTATTTCTCTTATTCTTATTCTTTCCTGTATTGTTGTTGCATTGTTGTGCTGAAAATGTTGGAAAATATGCACTAAAATTAACCCTTCATTCATAATTCTACGACAATTAGCAAGAGAGATATATTATTACTTTTTTCCCTTATTTTTGTTCTTTTTATTCTTAATCTTCTTTTTTTTATTATAGTTGTTATTGTTATTTTATTATTTTCGTTTTTCGTTCATTCTCCTCATTCTTATTGCTATTTTTTTCTATTCTCAGAGAGATGAGGCTTTTGTGGTCACCCATCCAAGTTCTTCCCGGACCCCCTGCTTAACTGCGCTGATCCCGCCGTTAGCTAATTGGCCAAGACCGGAGAACTAGGTGTTGGGAGGCCTTCTT
Source organism: Scylla paramamosain (assembly GCF_035594125.1). Classification (NCBI taxonomy): domain Eukaryota; kingdom Metazoa; phylum Arthropoda; class Malacostraca; order Decapoda; family Portunidae; genus Scylla; species Scylla paramamosain. The sequence goes on from NW_026973733.1 coordinate 339,350, forward strand.
TCTATTATTCTTATTCTTTCTTCCCCCATTCATATCGTTGTATTGGAAATGTTGGAAAATATACAAAAGAATTCACCCTTCTATGACAATTAGGAAGAAAGACATGGGATGCTTTCTTTCTTTTTTTTTATATTCCTTTATTGTAATTTTTCTTATTCTTGTTATAATAATTCTTACTGTTATCTTTATTACTTAAAATTTTCGTTCATTCTCCCTATTCTTATTCTTATTTTTTTTATTTATTTATTTTTTTTCAGACAGATGAGGCTTGTGTAGTCACCCATCCAAGTATTGCCCGAAACCCCTGCGTAATCTCGACGATTTCATTTGACAATACCTATTTACTTATTTATTTATTATTATATTTATTAAAAAAAAAAAAAGAAGAAAAGAAGATGAAGAATAAGGTATGTAATCGAAATACTCTCTCTATACTGTAGCAATAGTTTAGCTGGATGTACTTGTATTGTGTCAAAAATACTTGCAATATCTGCAATTGTAACCTGCAGTGTCGGCATAATGCATAATTAAGCAATGAAAAGAAAAATTAATAAAAGAATAAATGAAAAAAAGAAAGAAAAAAAGATACAATTAACAATTAAATATATTAGCTACCCCTCTACGTTTCTTTATCACTGCAGAAAAATGGAAACATTTTAACGTAGACTTGTCAAAATTCAACTGAAATTAAGGGTTAAATAAGGATTGTCACCCCTTCCCCAGAGGATATTCATTGTCTTTTAATATATATATATATATATATATATATATATATATATATATATATATATATATATATATATATATATATATATATATATATATATATATATATATATATATATATATATATATATATATATATATTCTTTTTATTTAAAGTCTTATTTAGAGAGAGAGAGAGAGAGAGAGAGGTAACGTCCTTGAGGATAGCAGCTCGTCTACGCTCCGCTCAGTGATCAGCGTTAGAATGTAATTCCTCATTTCTTTAAAAAAAAAAAAAAAAAAAAAAAAAACAGAAACTTTATTTAGGGGGCTTGCTGGAAACAAACTACAATGGAGGAAAGAACAATATGTCTGCTATATGACCCACCCAGTTAAATTTTCAAGAAGCAAACGCAAGTTGGAAAATACGAGGAAGATAAATTTTCATTTATATACGTTTTATGGTAATTTCTGCCACGCCTTCCTCTATTCATCAAACGTCACTGACACTTATTCCCTTTATTTTTTACTTTACAGAATCTTTTGTAGGGCAAGACTCTAGAGGATATGTGCTTTCATAAATTCTATAATGCTTTGCTTATCATAGAGACATAAAAAAAAAAATAATAATAATAAAAATAAATAAATTAATTAATTTAAAAAATCAAAATAAATAGATATATAAATTAATTAATTAATCAAATAAATTTCTATGCTTCACCTTTATAGCATTCGTATGAATGTCAAAACAAAACAAAAAATATAAATATAAATAATAATATGAAAAAAAAAATTACTAAATATATGAAAAATAGCATTACTACTACTACTACTACTACTACTACTACTGCTACTACTACTACTATTTTTTTTTTTTTTTTTATGTAGGAAGGACACTGGCCAAGGGCAACAAAAATGTAATAAAAAAAATGCCCACTGAAATGCCAGTCCCATACAGGGGTCAAAGCAGTGGTCAAAAAATGATGAATAAGTGTCTTGAAACCTCCCTCTTGAAGGAATTCAAGTCATAGGAAGGTGGAAATACGGAAGCAGGCAGGGAGTTCCAGAGTTTACCAGAGAAAGGGATGAATGATTGAGAATACTAGTTAACTCTTGCGTTAGAGAAGTGGACAGAATAGAGGTGAGAGAAAGAAGAAAGTCTTGTGCAGCGAGGCCACGGAAGGAGGGGAGGCATGCAGTTAGCAAGATCAGAAGAGCAGTTAGCATGAAAATAGCGGTAGAAGACAGCTAGATATGCAACATTGCGGCGGTGAGAGAGAAGCTGAAGACAGTCAGTTAGAGGAGAGGAGTTGATGAGACGAAAAGCTTTTGATTCCACCCTGTCTAGAAAAGCAGTATGAGTGGAACCCCCCTCAGACATGTGAAGCATACTCCATACATGGACGGATAAGGCCCTTGTACAGAGTTAGCAGCTGGGGGGGTGAGAAAAACTGGCGGAGACGTCTCAGAACACCTAACTTCATAAAAGCTGTTTTAGCTAGAGATGAGATGTGAAGTTTCCAGTTCAGATTATAAGTAAAGGACAGACCGAGGATGTTCAATGTAGAAGAGGGGGACAGTTGAGTGTCATTGAAGAAGAGGGGATAGTTGTCTGGAAGGTTGTGTCGAGTTGATAGATGGAGGAATTGATTTTTTGAGGCATTGAACAATATCAAGTTTGTTCTGCCCCAATGAGAAATTTTAGAAAGATCAGAAGTCAGGCGTTCTGTGGCTTCCCTGCGTGATATGTTTACCTCCTGAAGGGTTGGACGTCTATGAAAAGACGTGGAAAAGTGCAGGGTGGTATCTTCAGCGTAGGAGTGGATAGGACAAGAAGTTTGGTTTAGAAGATCATTAATGAATAATAAGAAGAGAGTGGGTGACAGGACAGAACCCTGAGGAACACCACTGTTAATTGATTTAGGAGAAGAACAGTGACCGTCTACCACAGCAGCAATAGAACGGTCAAAAAGGAAACTTGAGATGAAGTAAACAGAGAGAAGGATAGAAACCGTAGGAGGGTAGTTTGGAAATCAAAGCTTTGTGCCAGACTCTATCAAAAGCTTTTGATAATTATGTCCAAGGCAACAGCAAAAGTTTCACCAAAATCTCTAAAAGAGGATGACCAAGACTCAGTAAGGAAAGCCAGAAGATCACCAGTAGAGCGGCCTTGACGGAACCCATACTGGCGATCAGATAGAAGGTTGTGGAGTGATAGATGTTTAAGAATCTTCCTGTTGAAGATAGATTCAAAAACTTTAGATAGGCAGGAAATTAAAGCAATAGGATGGTAGTTTGAGGGATTAGAACGGTCACCCTTTTTAGGAACAGGTTGAATGTAAGTAAACTTCCAGCAAGAAGGAAAGGTAGTGTTGACAGACAGAGCTGAAAGAATTTGAATAGGCAAGGTGCAAGCATGGAGGCATTGTTTCGGAGAACAATAGGA